>NC_033623.1:6258974-6331494 GCF_001540865.1 Ananas comosus | reverse complement strand
TCTCTACACTTTTACAGCAACCCGAAAGGTTGCATATTATAACATTCAACATACGGCTTCCTCTATAAAGTTCCATACAACTCCATTGTTAACCACCGGTTGCATGAGACTTATATAATATTCGTAGTTTCAAAAACCAACACCTCAATTCCGAATCAGTTTTAGAGACTTTTACATCAGCCTTGTAATTAAAATCTGCATTGATAGCTGTTTTAGTTCCCAATTATTAAAATGTACTTATTAGTATAGTACACTGAAAGCCTTTATCAGCGTTATATAACAAAAGCCAATTTCAGATTTCAAGAATCCAACAATCCAAACGCTCACATGGCATGCTGGCAACGATGATCTCTAAGTGTTTTTTCCAAACTCTCTTATAACAACATGGGCTTTACATAATCTATTAATTAATAGCATATAGTAAGCTTCACCTTTCCACCGGTCCAAAACTTTTTAATTTGAGCATTTAACGTGATTTAAAATTAATCTCTAAGCGAAATCTTGCAATACTAGACATATTTCCTTCCACTGCCAAGCCCACACATGAGGTTTGTAGATACATTCTTACTCTAAGGTTCCATAACAAGTAGTTCTTCTCTTAGGATTTATAACAACAGTTCTTAGTATTAGAAGAACCTAAACATTTACATCCTTCTTAAGTACTTTACATTCACATCTTAACTAAAATACAATTTACCCATCATATCTCCACAGCCCCCAGGTTCATATACCACCAAATATAACATAGCCCAATCTCTAACCTCTATCCTCCAAGAACTCCAAAACCAAACGATACTAGGAGTTACCCAATTCCTAGTAGAGAATAGATGGACCTCCTCCAGGGTGGTACGTTTCCCAAAGCAAATCGCTTCTGCACCTACTTCCAGCGAAAAGAGCTCATTTCACCTATTTACACCAAACTCCTCACATTAGGGTTCATAGAGAGGAGAAGAGGAATTAAACAAAAGAGAGAGGAGAGTTGAGAGAGTACACCACTTTTCCTTGCTCACAATTTTCCTCACATGCCAAGAAGCGCCGAACTCGCTGCGTTCTCTTTCAAATCCCCTAAAAAAACTCCTTTGTTTGGTTAGAAGAGGAGTGAGAAGAAAGAAGAGGAAAAGAAATAAGAAATGATAGAGAGGAGAGTAGTCCAAGACGTACTGCATTAGGTGCGCAGGTGGATGCATGGTCGGTTACGTGATAAGCTGGACACATTTGCACATTAACCCTTCAATTTCAGCAAAAGCGTTCTTTCCAGTCCTGGCACAATTTTATGATTTGGTACCTCACTGAGGTTACACATCTGTACCTCACTGAGAGTAACAATGCAAAATCTGCACTTACTTAAATTCTAGCAGAGCCCTGGCAGCCAGTTCCATTCACGCTCGTTCGGCACATTTCGCTAATTCAAATCCTTTATTAAACGTTCCGATACATACCAAATTACATCACCTAAGCTCTCAATTTATCTTGAGAACAAACTATTTTTACTTTCTTGCTTTCTGTTGATTTCCGGATGATCAAGACTAACTAATGCAACTTGCTGTTCCTGGTAGCAACATGCTTTCGAAGCTTCTTTTGCTTCCAAACTTGAGTCGACACGCTTCGGGACCATTCGCCGGATTAGCTTAACTACCCTTCATGCTTCCAACTTTAATTTTTGAAACAATCATTTTTCATTTTTGCATTAACTGATCAATTAAGCCTCAAAATAACGCCAATTTGCAATTCTTTACTTTGGCAGCCGCTTCACTCCGGCTTCTTTTTGTGTTACCACTTCATACAACATGTCAAACCTTCTAAATATACCATCTATTGCTTATTCCCAAGTTCACAATTGATTCAGAGATACCACTAATTTATCCTCAAGCCTCACTTTGCTTTATTTAATCCAAGTTGGCGTCCGTGATCCGAAAAACTCCTTTTTTATATTTTGTTTTGTCCCATTGCGCCGAGCAGACACTTATTCTCTCCGGAATTTTTTCCCAACACATCTAAAATCACTCGGGGGAAGATTCGCAAAACCAGTCTCAAGCCTTTACTTTGATCCTCTGGGTCAAAGTTGCATCACACTCAAGTTTTCCATATTATTACAAATCTCCCCTTGTTAACCAAAGTTTCTGTCCGCGAAACTTAGATACAATTCTCTCCTCATGTGCTTTAACGGATTGGAGGATTAAGTTTCTAGCAATCAGCAACAGTAATAGAAAGCATACCATCAAAGTTTTACTCCATTCCACACTACACTGATTTTTCCAATCAGTTTTCTCAAACACTCTCGTTCGTAGTTTTTCAATCTTAGTTTCATATCAGGGTGATCTCAACACACAGGACGATGCCTCCGCTCTTTACGGCTCTCTACTCACAATCCACCTGGATATGTCCACATGCTTTTCACTTCCATGCACACGGTAACTATCTGTTCCCAATACTGTAAATCGTTCACCAATCACTATTCGACATAAGGTCTATCCCTAGCTTCAATTCGATTACACGTAAACGTCTCTTGTTGCAAGAGTAGATCCATATCATCGCATTAACGTCCTCATTTGAAAGATTCTCACACTCTACTCCTACCTACTCAGGAGGCAACTCAAACTCTCTAGGATTAGGTTAAAACCTTGCCCCTTCAGCGTCTACTAATCACACGTGTCCACTATTGTGGGCCATACCACAATTACCGATTATGCTCAGCTACCATCCTGACAACTCTGCCCTGAACCCACAGAGTTGTCAGGCCGCTTTCACACAGCTACTACGCCTGCCAAAGGTCCAGGCTGTCAATTCAGCAAGTGGGTCCAGGAACGGATTGTCCACAAGCAAATACTCGCAACGTTGTTCACCTGACCGTCTCTACCGAGCTATAAACACAACATATCGGCTCTAAAGTTACCTAGTGCGAGCTTAAAATTCGACGAACACCTCCAATAAGCGATTCAAAAGGATGAAGGAGTTTGAAGAATTTAAATCATCCAAGATTATTAACATTGACGGGAATTTAAATAATAAAACAAATATTTTTATCTTTCAAACAGCAGGGTTAATACATATATAAAACAATTTTTACAATAATAATCGAATGGGATCAAAATTAGAGATAAAACGACGCACGCCTTCTCTTAGGCATTTTATCGAGCATATAACGGACATTCCAATAGGTGAGTAGTATGTGAAGTATTAAGCAACAAGATCATACAGAGGATACAATATATAAAATTAAGCTGCTCAAACGACGAGGATTAGGTATTACGAAATCAGATTTTAGTGATTTCAATTTTCAATAATCAAGAAACGAGTATTCAAAATAATAAAATATAACAACGAATAGAGAGGTTGGGTGATTACAAGATCTGATACAAAGGTAAAATGAGGAAAGGAGAAAAACCTTCTCGAAAACGGTGAAGACGACGGCAAGATTCCGTCGATAACGAACCAAAAGAAAATAATGGCCAATGAGAAATTCGGTGGAGGCGGCTACGGATGGCGGCGACGACGATACGGAACGGATGGCGTCGCGCGTGCACAAGGGAAGCGGCGGAGGTCGTACGGGCGTAGAGAGGAGAGGGAGATCGAGCGAAAGAGAGAGATGGATCGGGTAGGGGGTTCGTATCAAAAGAAAGGGCCTAATTAGTTAGGGACTAATTAAGCAACAAAATGCCACCGAGTCCCTCGAAGATCCGAAATTACGAAAAGGTCCAAACTTAAAGTAAATTGGAGTCAAAACAAAAGGTTAAAAGTGTGGAGTATTACATCTACCCCTCCTAAAAGAAGTTTAGTCCTCTAAACTTAACACACCTTAGCTCTCGAAAAGTTGAGGGTGCTTCGTCCTCATCTACTCTTCAAGTTCCCAAGTAGCTTCTCGTTCAGAATGATTGCTCCACTGGACTTTAACATATGGAATGGTCCGTCTTCTCAAAACTTGCTCCTTTCGGTCAACGATACGTATCGGCTGTTCGTCATAAGATAGATCTTCTCTAAGCTGCAAAGGTTCCGGCTCTACAATGTGGCTCGGATCGTGAACATATTTTCTCAACATAGATACATGAAAGACGTTATGCACTCCAGCTAAAGAAGGCGGTAAGGCAAGTCTGTACGCTACGTCACCAATTCTTTCAAGTATTTCAAAAGGGCCCACATAACGAGGGCTAAGCTTCCCACGAATTCCAAAGCGCATAATACCTCTTGAAGGTGACACTTTCAAGAAGACATAGTCTCCGACTTCAAACTCGAGCGGTCTTCTTCGATTATCAGCGTAGCTCTTCTGTCGATTCTGAGCTGCTCTGAGATGCTCCTTAATCAAATGAACCTTCTCAATAGTTTGTTGCACAATTTTCGGACCAAGTAGCTTTCTCTCACCAACATCATCCCAACAGAGAGGGGATCTACACTTCTTTCCATACAAAGCTTCGAAGGGAGCCATTTGAATGCTGGCCTGGAAGCTATTATTGTAGGCAAACTCAACCAATGGTAGGTGATGATCCCAAGAGCCTTTCATATCGATTACACAAGAGCGTAACATGTCTTCTAAAATTTGAATCGTCCTCTCGGATTGGCCATCTGTCTGCGGATGGAAGGCGGTACTGAAGTCCAGTGTGGTTCCCAAAGCTTTATGTAATCCTTTCCAGAAGTGAGCCACGAACCTTGAATCACGATCAGACACGATCGAAACTGGAACACCATGTAGACGTACTATTTGTGCAATATAGAGCTCCGCTAGTTTCTCCAAAGTCATGCCCGTCTTTACCGCCAGAAAGTGCGCTGACTTAGTTAATCTATCAACTATGACCCAAATTGCATCGTTGCCCTTCTCACTTCTAGGTAGTCGAGTAACAAAATCCATAGTTATTCTCTCCCATTTCCACTCAGGAATAGGAAGGGGCTGAAGTAAGCCGGCTGATCTCTGCTTATCGATTTTCACACGCTGGCAAGTCAAACACTTAGCCACGAACTCTGCGATCTCCCTTTTCATGTTACTCCACCAGAAGACGTTCTTCAAATCTCTGTACATTTTGGTTCCTCCAGGATGCACTGAATATCCCGAATAATGAGCCTCCTTCAAAATTTCGTTTTTAAAATCCGGATTCTTAGGAACGCATAACCGGTTCCTAAATCTCAAAGAGCCATCTTCATGAATTCTAAACTCCGATTGTGCTCCTGATTCCACTAAATGTCGTGTCTTCTGAAGATGAATGTCATTCGCCTGGGCTGACTTGATCCTATCAATCAGTGTAGGTTGAACCTGCAGGTTAGCTAGATGAGCTTCAGACCCATGGATGTGAATTTCTATGTCGAGCCGTCTGAGATCCTCTAAAATATGTCGCTGAGAAGTAACCAATGTCGCTATATTCCCTATTGATTTTCTGCTGAGGGCATCCGCTACGACGTTGGCCTTGCCCGGATGATACTTGATGGTCACATCGTAGTCCTTCAATAGTTCTAGCCACCTTCTTTGTCGCATGTTAAGTTCTTTCTGTGTGAAGATGTACTTTAAACTTTTGTGGTCGGTAAAAATCTCACAAGGCTCGCCGTAGAGGTAATGTCTCCAAATTTTCAGTGCAAAGATTACTGCTGCCAATTCTAGGTCGTGGGTCGGGTAGTTCTCCTCGAATGGCCTCAGCTGTCGGGAAGCATAGGCAATCACTTTGTCATTCTGCATCAGGACGCATCCCAATCCTTTCTTCGAGGCATCACTGTAAATAGTGAATCCCTCACCACTAATAGGTAAGGTAAGGATAGGTGCTGATATTAAGCGTTTCTTCAATTCCAAAAAGCTTTGTTCACATTTATCCGACCACTGAAATTTAACTCCTTTTCGTGTCAACTGAGTCAATGGTGCAGCTAGGCGGGAGAAACCTTCCACAAATCTTCTATAGTATCCTGCTAAGCCCACAAAACTTCGAACCTCGGTGACGTTGCTTGGTCGTGGCCAATTTTTCACAGCTTCTATCTTTGAAGGATCCACTGAAATACCTTCCTTAGACACAATATGTCCGAGGAAGGAAACACTTTGCAACCAAAATTCACACTTTTTAAACTTAGCGTAGAGTTTCCTTTGTCGAAGAGTTTCCAAAACTATCCTGAGATGTTTCTTATGCTCAGCTGAACTGCTAGAGTACACCAGAATGTCGTCTATGAATACGACAACAAACTTATCCAAGAAGGGTTTGAATACTCTATTCATCAGATCCATGAAAGCGGCTGGAGCGTTAGTCAATCCAAAAGGCATTACCAGGAACTCGTAATGCCCATAGCGTGTGCGAAAAGCAGTTTTGGGTATATCTTCGGCTCTGACCTTCAGCTGATGGTATCCTGATCGTAGATCAATCTTGGAAAAGACTTCTGCACCTCGAAGCTGATCAAATAAGTCGTCGATTCTTGGTAAGGGGTATCGATTCTTCACAGTCATTCTGTTTAGCTCACGATAATCGATACATAATCTCATAGTACCATCCTTCTTCTTGACGAAAAGTACTGGAGCGCCCCAAGGAGAGACACTCGGTCTGATGAATCCCTTGTCCAGAAGTTCCTGAAGTTGCATTTGCAGTTCCTTGAGCTCAACTGGTGACATCCGGTAAGGTGTCTTTGAAATTGGATTTGTTCCTGGAGCTAAATCAACACGAAATTCAATCTCCCTATCTGGCGGTAGCCCAGGGAGGTCCTCTGGAAAAACATCCGGAAATTCATTTACTACCGGGATGTCTTCTAATCTCGGAGTAATTAAATTCAGATCTTTCACCAGAGCCACAAATCCAGCGCAGCCACTCCTTAAGAGACGAGTAGCCTGCAAGGAAGAAATGATCGGAGGTGGGGTGTAAGCTCCATTCCCAAGAAAAGCAAAATTTGCCTCCCCAGGAATGTTGAATTCCACCCGCTTCTCCCGACAATTCAAAGTAGCAAAGTGGGACGAAAGCCAGTCCATCCCCAAAATCACATCAAAGTCTCGCATGTCCATAACATGGAGATTTGCCAATAAGCTCCTATTATCCAATCTGACCATGCTCCTACAAACTCGGTCAATCACAAACTCCTCCCCCAAAGGTGTACCAACACATAAAGTATAATCCAAAGGTTCAGAGGGTAACATAGACTTTCGAACAAAAGCAGAAGATACAAAAGAATGTGTAGCTCCAGAATCAAAGAGAATATAGGCAAAAGCAGAATTTACGGGCAGAATACCTGAGACCACGGCATTAGATGCCTGAGCATCCTGCCAAGAGAGAGCCTGGACACGTCCCTGCGTCCGAGGCCTTCCACCTCTAGGCTGACCAGTAGGAGGGGCACGATCATGATCGGCTGGAGCAGCAAATTTCTCCTGAGGCTTGGATCCAGTGCTAGAGTTAGTGCTAAGTAAAGGGCACTGAGCTATTCGATGATTCAAGTCGCCGCATCTGAAGCAACCACCAGTCACATGTCTGCAGTCGGAATCCTTATGTGACCCTCCACAAACTGAGCATTTCGGCTTCTGATCCCGATTTGGTGGTCCACCATGAGGAGCTAGCATATTACGCGATCTCCCAGAATCACTAGATCTGTCCGACCCTCTTGCATTCCGATCTCCCTTTCTGAAAGAATCTCTATTTCTCTTCTTCTGATTTGCATTGCGCTCCTCTCAAGTCTGTCTCCATACTGAATCTAAGGATTTTGCCCTCGAAACAACTTCGTCGTATGTCTCAAGGTGTAGAGGTGCGAGGCCAGTACGAATATATCCATTCAGTCCTTCTTCAAACCTTTTGGCCCGCGATTCATTATCATCCACCAATTTCGGAGCAAACTGAGAGAGTCGATCAAACTCGGCCTCGTACTCCTCTACAGACATGGACCCTTGTTTTAGATCTAGAAATTGCCTCTCGAGCTGACGAAGTTTACTCCTTGGAAAGTACTTAGCATAAAACGCCGATCGAAAATCCTTCCACGAAATGGCTGATAAATTGCTACCGCGGGTCCTCAACTCGCTTTCCCACCAATTATTCGCTCTGCCCTGAAGCATGAATGTCCCGAATCTGACTTTCTCTTCATCGGTGCACTGCATTGCCGTAAATGCTTTTTCCATCTCCTTGATCCAATTTTCCGCTTCGTCCGGGTTTGTAGCGCCCGAAAAAGGTGGAGGAGCAGACTTCTTAAATTCGTTGATGCTCCTCTCTCGAACTCTGGAACTTGACTCCGCGGCACTAGGAGCTGGATTCTGCTGTAAATTTTGCTGCTGAGTCTGAACTAGTCCGACAACAGCTTGTATCAGGGTGGCAACCAAGGGGTCCATCGTGGCGCTCTGCGGTAAACTGGCGGAGTGGGTGGGAATAGTAGGTTGTGGCGGCAATGGAACAAAACCAGAAGGTGCAGTCGACGGCGGAAACGAAAAGGTAGTGGGAGCGGCCGTCGAAGGTATCCCCGTACTGAAGGTTTGCTGCAGCAGTGGAACAAAAGCCGAAGGGTTCGTTGGAGGCGCTATAGTTGACTGAAGCGGATTCTGGATAGGTGGAAGGGCTGTCGAGGACGTGGTATTCAAAAGTGAGGCTAAGGTGATGTCTAGATCTGCATCTCTGGATCTGGCTGGAGGCGGGTTCCTCGATTGCTCATTATTGGTGTTGTTACGACGGGTCGGACGCACCATCTTAACAAGAGAGGATATCACAAACACGTAAATGCAAAACATTAACGAAAACTGTAAACAATAATCAAATAGGATCAAACACGCGCCTACTTTTTACCCATCCTCACACGTCCTAATAAACTCTCACAATCCTATACCTTAAAGTTACAAAAGATCTTAAACCTAAGCTCCGATACCATTTCTCTGTCACGCCCCAAACCCGAGGCATAACAGATGCCGCATATCTACTAAATTAGTAAATATGCAAGGCTACAAAGTCAGACAATTAACAAACAAAAGATGATCATAAAGAAAAATTTCTATTAAATCCAAATAGTCGAAAGATGAGGCTAACAATTTAATTGCAACTAAAATCAACTGAAGTATCCTATAAGCAAAACTAAAGTTTATGATGCAACACAAACCGAAATTGTTCTAACAGATATTGTAGGTACGAAGAAACAATAAAGTAGGAACAGATAAACGAATGATTATCTACGAAGTTCAAAGTTCATATCTAAATGCAATAGAAATAAGACGAAGAGGCTAGAATAAAATCTAGCTACATCTAACGTTCACTCGCTCCCAGCCCCGCCCTGCGAATCGGTCTCAGTACCTGGGTAAGCAACCATACACCACATTAGTCGGATTAAGCATACAAATAACTAGATACACAAATTAATTCAAGCGACTGGTTTTAATTTGCAAGATTTAAGAAAATAAGAATTTATCAAAACTTCAAATTCGGATCGGATTGAAACTATAATTTTTCAAAGCATTTCCCTTTCGACATATAAACAAAATAAATATTGTCTCCGGCACTTAACTATATCTTATGATCCGTTGGCAAGATCCAAAGACACCCGAAGGCGTAAACAAAACAGAGGCACCCGAAGGCGCGAACAAAACAGAGGCGCGGATAGGCGCAGGCACCCGAAGGTGCAAACAAAGACGAAGCTTGCTTCTATAACAAAGTACATGTCGACATGGCCAACATTGCATAGCAGAATACCAAGAGACATCATAAATCAAAATATATCCAGTCACTAATTTGCAGAATAAATTATCAGATTTCAAAAATTCTTTTTGCTAAACGAACTTGTCAATCACGATTGAAACTCAATATACAGAGATATTTAATAATATGCTTAACCCTTAATTTTAAATTCTACAAAATAAGATTTTCGTACAATCAAAATATTTTCCTAAATTATCTTACAAAAACTAACGGGTGTTCGGTCGCTTACCTTAACGTAGCTTCAAAGATAGAAATTATCCAGTCGAAAATGTGCAGAAAATCAATCGTCGGGACCTAAAAATAGAGACACGCGATTCTCTATAAGCTAACCGAAATGAACATGCAAAGAGAAAATAATGGTATGCAATTAGGTCGGGATGGAGCACAAAGGGATTTAGAACAATAAATTCGACGAACCTCCAATAGCGATCAAAAGGATGAAGGAGTTTTTGAAGAATTTAAATTATTCCAAGAATATAACATGAACGGGAATTTAAATAATAAACAAAGATTTTTATATTCAAACAGAGGGGTTAATACATATATAAAACAATTTTTACAATAATAATCGAATGGGATCAAAATTAGAGATAAAACGACGCACGCCTTCTCTTAGGCATTTTATCGAGCATATAACGGACATTCCAATAGGTGAGTAGTATGTGAAGTATTAAGCAACAAGATCATACAGAGGATACAATATATAAAATTAAGCTGCTCAAACGACGAGGATTAGGTATTACGAAATCAGATTTTAGTGATTTCAATTTTCAATAATCAAGAAACGAGTATTCAAAATAATAAAATATAATGACGAATAGAGAGGTTGGGTGATTATAAGATCCGACACAAAGGTAAAATGAGGGAAGGAGAAAAACCTTCTCGAAAACGGTGAAGACGGCGGCAAGATTCCGTTGATAACGAACCAAAAGAAAATAATGGCCAATGGGAAATGCGGTGGAGGCGGCTACGGATGACGGCGACGACGATAGGGAACGGATGGCGTCGCGCGTGCACAAGGGGAGCGGCGGAGGTCGTACGGGCGTAGAGAGGAGAGGGAGATCGAGCGAAAGAGAGAGATGGATCGGGTGGGGGGTTCGTATCAAAAGAAAGGGCCTAATTAGTTAGGGACTAATTAAGCAACAAAATGCCACCGAGTCCCTCGAAGATCCGAAATTACGAAAAGGTCCAAACTTAAAGTAAATTGGAGTCAAAACAAAAAGTTAAAAGTGTGGGGTATTACATTTTTACTAGACAATTTTTTCAAAGATGGAAAATTTAAATGACCAAACCGTAAATGCCATAACCAAGATTCATCATGCACAATTGTATTGAAATATGGTAAAGTATTATTATCAATTCTCAATGGAAATATGAGATTTTTAGTCATTGGCACTCTAGCAATTAATCTATTATCTTTATCCTTCAATTCGCATATTCCTTTTTTAATATGCACAATATGACCCTTTTCTTGAAATTGGTCAATACTTAATAGATTCCATTCTAATTCAGGCACATAATAAACATCAGATATTATAATATGATCACCATTATGTGCTCGAATTAAAATGTCACCTTTTTCTTGAACAATAATTTTTCTTTCATCTCCCAGTTTTGCCATTGTTTTTACTTTATTATCTAAATTTATAAATATCTCTCTTTTACCGCATATGTGGTTGCTACGGCCTGAATCTAAATACCAAATATTATTTTTTGGTGTTTCAACAATATTGCAAACGAGAAGCATAGGTGTATTATTTTCATCCTTATTTTCAACAAAATTTGTATTAATATTATTTTGCTCATCGGCTTGTTTTCTTTTACATTCAGATTGATAGTGCCCATATTTATTGTAATAATAACATTGAATCCGAGATTTGTCATACCTTTGCAGATTGTGGTAATTACCTCTCCCTCTTGTTCTTCTATATGAATTTGAACCATCTGTATCGCCAACTACCCTTTCGTTTTGTTAAGAAATCGTATGATACTTTCCAAATTTCTTTGCAAATTGGGGCTTCTGTATCTTCGCTGTTGGGTCGAATTTCTACTTCTTAAATTCCAATTTCTTCCTGCCACTACTACAAGTACAAGATTTAGTGGCGACAAATGTCGCCACCATAGCCAAAATTGTCGCCACGAAAATCTTTTGGCGGCGATAAACATGTCGCCGCATCTCTGTATCGATGGCTACATTTTTAGTATCAGTAGCGACTCTTATATGTCGCCGCCAATGCATCTCCGTATCGGCGGCGACTGTTATATGTCGCCGCCATTTTCTATGCATTGGCGAGGACAAATAAATGTCGCCACCATATTAAATACATTGGTGACCACAGTGCCTGTCACGACCAAAAAGTCGCCACTAAAAATCATTTTTGTTGTGGTGTGCAAATATTTTGTGATAATAGCTCGGCTATAGCAATCGTGAAAAATCTAGTTTTTCATGGAATGTGTAAACATATTGAAGTCATTATCATTATGTTCGAGAACTTGTGAAGAAGAACGAGATCGAGCTACACTTTTACAGAAGAGAGAATCAAGTCACCGATATATTTACGAAGCCGCTGACGTCGAAAAATTTCGTGAAACTATGAAAGCTACTCGGAATGTGAAAAGTTGGATTAAGGGAGGATGTTAATAAGTAACCCAATATTTTTGTAAGTTTAGATTTATTTCAGTCAACTTTATATGTTAATATTTTATTGGTTATACATAAGAGATAAGTTTAAATCATGTTCAATTATTGCTATTAGGATTTTGATTTATGCCTATATATAGACTGCTGTAAATGTGTGGAAGCGTGATTTTCTCTAATACCAATTGTCGAAACCGATTATATAACCCAAGATCTAAAATCGAACAAAATAATATTGAGAAGAGCTATTAGAGGAGGAAGAAAAAAACTAAACTAATACTTTATTAATAAAAAATAATTAACTACATCCTGAGCAACACCGATACAGCCATTTCTACTGTGGCTTATTCATCTAATTAACCCATTCGATAAATCTAACTTTTAGTTTGGATAATTACAAATCCTAATCATAATCAAATAAAAGACTTAAACTTATCTCTAATTATATTTTAATTAAGTTTGGGATTATTATTCTAACAGGCACGATGGCTTTATTGTAAATCCATGTAGATTTTACATGTGATTCATTCAATTTATATTTTGCGTAAATGCTCTTAAGCTTATTGTAACAAATTTATCTTTCAAAAAACGTTTTTTTTTTTTTTTTTTTTTTTTTTTTTTTTGAGATAGATAGGTAGCATGCTACCCGCTCTGTTTATTTCATTTAGAAATAAACTTAGCTGAAAATGTTAATTAATTAGGATTCGAACTTGGGACCTTGGGTACCAACCACCAAACTTTTTGCCATTTGCGCTAGGGATGGTCGGTATCTTTCAAAAAGAGTTAACTCCACTTTTCAGTCAATTAGCATCACAGAAGGCAACGTTGACGGTACAAACATCCTTTCGAAGTTGCGAGATGATGAAGGGGTGTTTGATTTTGAGCTCAAAAGTGATTTTGGGCTCAGTAGAGCGTTTGGCAGTAAAAGTCGAAAATTTTGATTTTTCTTTTTAGAATAAGAAAACTGAATTTTCAAGCTTCAAAATCAAAAGCAAAAAATGCTTCTCCTCCAAAATTGATTCTCGCAAAATTACTTCCTCCATTTAAAATTTTTATAAAAATACCCAACTACCCCTAAATATTGTTTGATTCTGAGCGCAAATGTGATTTTGGGCTCAGTACAAGCGTTTGGCAGTAAAAGTCGAAAATTTTGATTTTTCTTTTCAGAATAAGCAAACTGAATTTTCAAGATTCAGAATTAGAAGCAAAAAATGCTGCTTCTCCAAAATTGATTCTCGCAAAATTACTTTCTCCATTTAAAATTTTTATAAATATACCTAACTACACCTAAGTATTGTTTGATTTTGAGCGCAAAAGTGATTTTGGGCTCAGTAGAGCGTTTGACAGTAAAAGTCGAAAATTTTGATTTTTCTTCTCAGAATAAGAAAACTGAATTTTCAAGCTTCAGAATCAGCAACAAAAAAATGCTGCTTCTCCAAAATTGATTCTTGCAAAATTACTTTCTCCATTTAAAATTTTTAACCCTTTATAAAAATACCTAACTACCCCTAAATAAATAACATAAATTTACTCTATCCTTTCATATTCAATTAATTAATATTTTCCAGTACCCTCTTTTCTTTACTATTTATATTTACTATTCCCACAAACTCTTCTCACAGTTAACTCTCTTCCCAACTCCAATAAATTTTGTTTCACCTTCCTCTCCTCACTAACTTCTCCATCTCTCTCCCTCCATCCTTTTTTTTAAAAAAACAGATCTCTCTCTCTCTCTTCCCCGATAGCTCGGCGGATCCAGCTGGATTCGCGCCGGCGGAATCTGTCCTTGCTGGATCCGGCCGGATCGTCACCAGTGGGATTCGAAAAGACCGAGTCAGGCCGGATTGGGTGCTACTAGTGCGATAAATGGAAATGTGATTATAAAAAATTATAAAAAATTAAAATACGACTGATTTGGATCGATTAAAATTTTTATTTATATGTTAATAGAACTTAAAATCAAATTTGTATTAAAAATATATTATATATATAAAAAAGTATACTTTTTAAAAATTTTAATTATTAACATTAATAAATTATTATAATATATTGTATGTAACTTTCTTTGATGTTTATTATAATAAACATCAAAATAAATTTTGATGTTTATTATAGAACTAGACTGGAATACTATTAATAGCACCAAGCTATTAGTGCTATTAGTTTTTTAGCCCTTGGATTGAAAAATATGCGGTTAAGATGCTGTGGGCTCCCTAGGGTTGAGTGGGTGGTTGGTTGAATAGTATAATCTAACGGATAAAAATAATCAAAGGGTTAAATCTAATGGTAAAAAACTCGATAGCATCAAGCCCTTGGTGCTATCGATAGTATTCCAGCCGGACTTATTTATTATAATATATTGTATGTAACATTAAATTTTCTAGGTTTATTAACTTCATTACAAAATAAATTAATAAACTAATATTAAACAGCATTACAAAATCACTTCAACAAATAATTTTGCTAAACAACTTTTTAAAATCATTTTAACAAAATTACTTTTCTATCAGACTCAGCCGAACGCTCTACTACTATTAACATAAATCACTTTTGCAAACCAAGTAGAAATCACTTCTTTAGAATCCAAGCGAAACGGGCCCTAAAACTGAAAAAAAATGGGTACAAATTGTTTTTCAGAAGTCCACTCAACTGCGATCCAGAGCTTGGATCAAATTAAAAACTGAAGTGACAGCCAAGTATGATGCAAATTAACATAACAGGGCCAGTTTGTGTCTCATGGTATCATCATGATTTTCTTACAATCACGACTCTTTCTTCTATCCGACAAAAAACACTAACTGCGAAATATAAATTTATGAACCGCCAACAAATCGCTTTTTGCCCTAACTAACTACAAGTGAAGGATGTAAATGTGTATCTAATCACATTGCTTCGTGGTGGCAGGAAGTCACCAATGTTTTTTGTACATGTGAGGGGTTTATTAACCATATTAGCACTATTGCAAGTCAAATTAAACGGGTTGCAAACTTCAGTGATAGTACAAGATAATAAGCTAACAGAGATCAAAATGCAGCAGCATCAGCTTATGCCCAGAACACCTCTTGATAATGAGGTTGTCAGCTTATGCTTCTAAAATCCGGCAGATAACTTGCTTGACGTATCACGAGAAAATAAAAGATTTTCTAATAAAAATACCCTGATTTATCTGATTAATTCCTCGATTTGGCGAAATGAGAGAAATGATCAGTTATCACTTGAACAAGGGATTAGCTCATGCTCTCTTTGATACCATTACCACCTTGGTCAATCAGAAAGTGTGCTCTCTTTGATACCATTACCAACTTGGTCAATCAGAAAGTGTGGATATCCTTTCTAATCCTTCCAGAGAAAACTTTGGATCCAAGAACCAGTAATTGTTGAAACTAGAAACACCATAAGATGAATTTTCTGGGACCAACACTAGGCTTCTCTCATCTGCACAACCATCATGTCCATCTGCAGTAAACATGCTGCCAGTTCTGTTTCTCAATTTTGGATCATAAAATTGGATATTCATAGGGATCGGTGAGTAAAATTCCATAGCAAGAAAAGGCATGTCATTCTTTTGTAGCTCATAACCATATGCCGAAGATGAAAATAACTCATACTTTTTCTGCTGGTCTCTATCTCGGAGTATTACACCACAGCTGTTGATAGGAGAGTCAAAAACATTTCCACTGTTGTAATCATTAAGATTTCCACACTTGCTCGTAAGATTAGGAAATCTCGAACCATTATAAATTGTCAAGGGCAAATTATTGTTAAGCAGTGTATTATTTTCTCTCAAGTTATCGTCCCATTCAACTAATCGAGAATTAAATTTCTCTACTGGCGTACGAAGATCACGTAACTCCAACGATGTTGAATTGGAATATGGTACGAGTAAATGAGACAATTCTGTTTTATTTTTGGTATGGAGTTCTGAGGTTTCGGGATCATCTACTACCCAGTTGGATCGCCTGTGATGCTGAAGGCAGCTTGGTTCAACCGCACGTGAGTTAGAAGCCCAGATCTTATCGTGTTCCCATGGTAATGCAATGAGTTCACCGGCTTCTTTAGAAGGCAAATCCTTTCTTGAGCTTTTCCTTGAAGTCATTGACTCAATATCAGTGGATTCAAAGTAATGCAGTCTCATTAAGGGATCACTCTTTGAAGAAACTGCTAGTGAATGCTGTCGGCTGCATGCTTTCTTCTGCCAAGAAATTGAAAGCTTTTTATGCTGCAATACGGCATCAGATTATTTTCTCAAGAAATCTAGTCACAATTTCATATGAACTGTTGATAGTTGAAATCGATAACCAGAATAGTGCCGAAAGGCATGAAATAAGTCCAAATTTTATGGAAAAGTTGAAGAAGCATACACTGTCTGACTTTTTCTTAATGTGCAGCCTCTCCATGAAATCGGAAGTTATATCTGATCTGAGATAGTAAAGCATTAGATAAGAACACGAGGAACTTCTAAACTAATGGAGATTCTCAAGGATATAACCAGACCTCAGTAAGAACTCATCCTTTTCAAGAGACAATGTCTTGGCTGCTAACTTCATTAATTTGTTCCTCTTTTCTGAGAACACCCCTCCATGCTCATACACTCTTCCTGAGAGGCAAAGACAGAGTAGTTACAAAATGCAGCGAAATCCACCTTCTCACATTGGTAAGTGGCAGGGGAAAAAGAACTAAAGAAGAACACATGACGACTTATGAATATTCATAAATGCTAAATTATCTGAAAAATTTACAGCTAATGAACACTTGAACAAAGAAAATGAATAATACTTCAAGACGAGATACTTGCAAAGTTGTTTATAAAATTGTACATTGATAAAACACATACGAACAAGGAGCCCATTAATAAGTTCTGGGTAGTCCTTTAAAGTAAGCTCCAGGGTTGTGACAAATAAAAAAAGAGGTGCCTGAGTCCGGACATGCATCAGTAGCCCCTTTCAAGTGTCAAATACGTGTTGGATGAATCAAGTGCATCAAGATGCTGCTTTTGGACCCTTCTACTTGTGAGGACATCTAGGCGAGGAGGAAGCATGCAGAGATCCCATGACACATCAAATGTGCAGAGAAAAGATCTTTGGTACTTCAGAAAAACCAATGAACATATACAATGTCCTATGCTTTTCTACGTGGAACAATATTGAAAGTTTGATTACTTTCAAAATAAAATTATCTTTTTTTGACTTGTTACACTATTTTGAAATGCAAACTATATCATTTACAGGAAAATGAAAATGACACTTTTTTTTTTGGTGCTGAAGTATTGACACAGTTTATGTGCCCCACGCCTCCTCCGGTGCTCATGTTTCTTATGTTGAGCGATCTTATGATATAGCCTAAATTCGTTAGACAACCTTTTTATTAAAAAGCAATCGCCTTGATATAAAATTTAAAATCAGCACAGAATGTATTAAGCAGTCACATCACCAGTATGCCCCTATGCCATGGCATGGGAAACATTGTCATCAACGTCGATGACAACCTTCTTTGGTGTTATTAGATACATTTGAGTACAAGCCACTTAGATAAATGCTCACCATAGCTCCTTGCACTTTCTAAAAGCAGAAATGAGGACTGCTGAGCTTGTGGAGTGACTTTGAGAATGGGCGATAAGCACCTGCTTGAATCAGACTTGCACAGTGCTGTGTGGGTCAATGCTGTGAAAGATTGACAAGTATGAGTGAAGAATTTAAGTTCTACAAGTTCAAAGGAAATCTACCATAAAGAACCTCTAAATGTACCGGATCCTTCGCATGAACCAGAGACCCCATCTGTAATAGGTGGGCAATTTTGAGTAGGCAATGAGAAACTTCTTATGCCAGATTCGTCTATCATTGCATTATGTGACTCTGCACACGCGCGCACACACACACACACAAAAACGCACACACAAAAGGAAAAAAGGATAAGAAAAGAAAAAGAGGGAAACATGGCTGATATATAAATCAGTTGTAATACAAATATTAAATGACAAGGCTGCATTGACTTGTAATGCACAAAGCTGGCAACCACGGTAACATAAGGCTTCAGATTAGAAAAGCAAACAATTCTAATATCAATTTGCAAATCGGTAGATTTTTACCATCGCGTTCTTTAGTTGCCTTTGAAAAACTATCATGTGATGAAACTTTATAATTGGCTCCTTCCAACAGTTTCTTGAAATATTTGAACTCTGAGGTTTTTGCACCATCAACTGCATAGTGAAGAGAAGATGAGATTAATTTAGGGAAAGCATAACAGATGTTAAATTTTATTATTTGAAACCACGGGAAAGAAAATGCCAACTAACTTTCAACTTGCAATATCAGAAAAAATAGCATTTTCGCACCGACTGTGATCTAAAGACACTAGCAAAAGCAGCATACAGAAACATATTTAGGAGGTTCTGTAATTGGACATCAGTGATGTAATATTACCCTAAATCAGCAAAAAGTGTACAACTAATTGATAATTGAAGATAATTGGTAGTCAGCGAAACTGATATATTATTTGTTGGAAAAAGTTTAGACATTGGAAAAGCTGAAATTAGTGCAATTGGTACCATATAGAATGTGGGAAGCTGACTTTTTCCCAAAAAGATGAATATGTAACAAATTAGCTGTTTCTTTTTAAGGTAAGGCTAGAAGTTCAAGCATAACTTATTTTATTTCTTTGTTATTCTTTGGTTGGGGCCCACAGGTTTACATGTTCATGGAAATGTTCTAAATGACAAAATCAGGTGTGGCGTCCACATAGATAGCTCTTGCTTCAACCTATTGGTTTTGACTTTCAACCTACTGGTTCTGACTTAAACAAAGTTGATCTAAATCCTTCCATAGAGCTAATTTCAATGTGTCCCCATTTTCCACTCTTTGGGAGCTCCAGGAGCCCTTGAAAGGGAACTAAGTCCCTCAAGTCATTTTAAGCATAAACCTTTGCCAGACTAAGGTGTTAGGGGATGTTTGGTTTTTCTATAATAGTGTAGTACATTGGATTTTTAATATATAAGCAAGTGTAGACAAAAATAGTGTGAAATACTACTTTTATTGGACTTATAGCAGTAAAAGATAATTTAGAAATAAATTGTGGTGAAATTGGAGTGAAAACAGGAGATTTTGAATTTTTATAAGGAACAAGGCTTAATATTTAAGCAGAAAAATTTACAGTGGCGAAAAATTATGAAACTTTAAAAAGTTGATTGTACTATTTTTTTGAGGCCAAATTTAAAGTTTCGTGTCATCCTGATGCTTGAGTAGTGAAAACGGAGCCTAACAACAATCTATTAAAAATTTTACTTGATAGAGCTTTCGATGACCTAAAATGATTTAAAAAAAACATTAAAATAAATTAATTTTGATAAACTTTAACTAAGTCTGTATATCAAATTTGAGAGCAAATGGGCATTCAGAAAGGCTCCAATTAAATATATTATATCAGAATTGGACTAAAGTTAGAATATTGGATTGTAGTGGACTTTAAGCAATTTGTGACGTTACATAATGGATTTCCACTAAGCCTGAAGGTAGGGATGTAAAACGGCCCGAGCTGCCCATGGGCGGCCCGGCCCAGCTCAAACTTCTTGGTTGTGCTGGGCCTCAATTTTTAGGCCCGATGGCCCGGCACAGCCTAGGCCCATTTCAAGCACGAAACGGGCCTGGGCCGTGTTGGGCCGAGAAGAGCCCGTTGCCCGGTCCTCTTGGGCCATGCCAACCAGGCCAGCACGGCCTGGACCCCATGGCCCAAGGCAACTTGCCTTGGGCCAAGCCTTTCTCTCTAGGAGCTCTTCTCCCAAGGTTTGCAGTGAAGTGGACCAAAAACTTTTTTTTTTCAAAAATAATAATAAAAATGTTTATTTTTTAAAAGAATTTAAAAATTTGTTATTTTATATATTTTTTAAAAAATTTTAAATTTTTTAATCAAAATATCAATTTAACTAAAAATAATATATGTTCTTATTTTTTAAATTTAACATTTTTTAAAAAAATTAAAAAATAAAATTTTAGGGGCCCGACNCGGCCTTCCGGGCCGTGTGGGGCTAGAGGCTTGTTTGCTCTAGCCCGGCCTAGATATGAAGCAAGGCCAGCTCCTAGCCCGTTTCGACCTGACTAATGCGGGCTGTGCTGGCCGGGCATGGCCAACATTACACGGTTTACACCCCTACCTGAGGGTATTCCTTCTCCATTATTTCTCTTCCCTCTACTATGTAGAGAGAGAAAGGGAAAAGAAGCGAAAGGAAAAAAGAGATGAATAAGAGAAGGGTTTAGATGATCTCGAGCTTTCCGACGAGATGATCAAGCCCGTGCACGCGTTGGATTTTTCCGGCGCATTGACTGTAAGGTTAGTATTTTATTATTATAACTTCGAATTGAATTTTTGGCAGATTCTTGACAGTGGATCTAAGAAGAGGTGGTTTTGATGATTTTCGTTGACATTGAAGCTTAGAAATCGATTTCTATGTGGTTTGGGAGCCAATTTTGCGAGTGTTTCGCCGAGGGATTTTTTCGAGCCTTTCGGAGTGTTGTGGTAGCTGCACAGATAGGGAGAACGACAGTGAGCACCACGCCGCTTTGATAATTGTTCATTCCCTTGGATTTGCGATTTAGGTGGGTTCCATGTCGCCGAAAACGGCGAACTTTCTTCTACGTCTATTTTGCATATATGTGCATATGTATATGTGTATGTGTGTAGGTTGCATATTTTGCGGGTTGATATGGTAATAGAGGTTAGTGAAAAGTGAAAATTGGATGTTGCATATGAACACTAATCGGTGCATGCATAGGTGCCGGGCCGGGCGGCCGACTGCCGGCCGGGGCATGGCCCGGCACGGTTACTGTAGCACTTGTGCCGGGCCGGGCCGGCCTGACCTAGCTCCATGGACCGTGCTGGGCCCGTAGGCCCGGCACGACAAGGTCCGTGTTGAGCCTAGGCCGTGCCGGGTCGGAAGGTCGGCCTGCAGCCCGGCATGGCACAACCCATTTACTTGTAAGGCCTGTAGGTTGTAGCCTACATGTAGGGCTTTACAAATTATAGGCCTGGCTTTGACAGGCCTATATTGCCTTACTTAGCCAGGCCTAGCATGCCCAGCTACCCTTTAGGCTTTAGGGCTTTTGTGACCAAGTCCTCGGACAGAGGGCCCAACGGCTCAATAGCCGCTGGGTCATTTTTTTTTCTTTTTTTCCGAAAAAAAAACTTTTTTACTATTATTTTTTAAAAAAAGGTTAAAAAATAAAAAAAAGATATTTTTTGATCAAAATGACCACAATGCCCTCACTAACATTCAAAAATTTGACTTACATAGGGCAGTTTGGTCAAAAAATAAAAAATATTTTTATATTTTTTAAAAAAAATATTATTTTTTTTTACATGTATAAATACTACTACAAACATCCAAATTCATCACAACAAACAACTCTTCATTCATTTTCTTCTACAAAGACTAATTCTTCCTACTCTTATACTTTCAATCTAACTTTTTTTCTCTCAACTCTCAAGTTTACTTTGCAAATATTTTTAACTTTTTCCAACAATTTTTTTTTACGAAGTCTCTCCACAATCTCACCACACAAAATTTCAATTTCAACACAATAATTAATCTCTTATTTTTTATTTTTTAATTTTTTAAATATTTTTATTTAATTACTTTTAGTATTATTGTATTTATTTTTTTATAACAATGTCGGGTGAATTTTCTCATATAAATTTTTCTTGCACTGATTATACTCCTGAATATTATGTTAGTATTCAATCAGAAACATTAGCTGGTGGTTCTACACAAGGTGACGACAGCTTGCAACCTAAACCAAATTTAGATGCAAGTTCTAAAAAAGCATCTAAACAAAGAACAAGTATGGAAGTCCTTCAATATCAAAGAAATTGAAGGACAAGGCTTGTGAGCTGTTTGTACTATATGTGGAGTTCATTATTCTTGTGATAGTTCCGATGGAACAGGTCATCTTAACAGACATATTCAGAAACACCAGGTAAAAGAAGGTAAAGAGACAAAACAATCACAACTTACTTTTACTTCTAGTGGAGTTAGTACATTTCAATATTCTCATAAACGTAATAGAAGAAAACTTGTATTATATATTGTAGGAGCTAAACAACCATGTACATTTGCCGAATGTCCATATTTTGAACACTATGTGAAAACAGCTTTGAATCCCGCATATAAAAAAGCTTCTCGAAATACTAGTCGCAAAGACTCAATAAAAGCATTTCTTGAATACAGACAAAATTTGATTTCAATTTTACAAAATTTGAATTCAAAAATTTCACTCACTTCTGATATTTGAACATCAAGAAATGAACGTAGTTTTATGTGTTACTGCACGTTGGATTGATTCTAATTGGATATTACAAAAACGAATTATTGGTTTTCAAGAACTTGAGTTTCCACATACTGGTATTCATATTGCTTAGGCTATTTAAAATGTTTTGCAAAATTATAACATTAGCCAAAAAATATTTTCAATTGGTTTTGACAATGCTAGCAATAATAGAACCGCAGTTCAAATTTTGAAAAATAATTTGCATCCCATCTTAAATGGAAAATTATTTCATAATAAATGTGCATGTCATATTATAAATTTGTGTGTACATGAGGGATTAAAAATAATTAGTCCACAAATAAAAAAATTAAAAGATTGTTTTATGTTTATTCATAGTTCAGGTCGAAGAAAACAAGATTTTAAAAGTTTATGTAAACAATTGGGCCAAAAAACAAAAAAAATATTTTTGATGTTTAACACCGATGGAATTCCACATATAAAAGGATGCAATATTGTTATGAGTATAGAAATGTTTTATCTATTTTTTGTAATGAGAAAATGCAGCATAATCCCATAACTAATGAAGAATGGGACATTGGCCGATGGAATTCCACATATAAAATGTTGCAATATTGTTATGAGTATAGAAATGTTTTATCTATTCTTTGTAATAAGAAAATGCAGCATAATCCCATAACTAATGAAGAATGGGACATTGGACAAATTCTTATGACTAGTTTGCAACTATTTTATGAGTCAACCAAACTTTTGTCAGGTGTGTATTAGTCTACTTCATGCCATTTTCTTAATCAAATTTTACTTATGAGTAGTCATTTTGCTGAATATAGGAATTCTCCCCTTTTAGGTCAAATTGTTATTATGATGGAATCTAAATTTAAAGAATATTGGGAAGAAATTCCTATTGTACCTCTTTTGGCCTCTATAATGGATCCTAGAATTAAATTATATGGAGTAGAAATTGCTCTTACACAATATAATGAATTTTTAGAAATTAATTCAACAAATTATTCAAATAGGGAAAATATTTTTCAAATAGTAAATAGTATTTTATGTGAAATGTATAGTGTTTATGCAATTGCTTTGGGTAGTAAGTGACCATATTCTTCATAGTTACAAAGTAGCAACAGTAGTAGTGGTAAAACTAGTAAAAATATAATTTTTTCTTTTGTAAGAAAACAAAACAAACGGATTTTAGTGCACCTTCTTTTAATGAACTTCAGTTTTACTTGCAAGCCGATTTTTCAAATTTTTTTAATGAAAATGAATCAGATAAATTGGATATTTTAGCCTGGTGGAAAACACATGAAAGTACATATCCCGTGCTTTCTGCTATGGCACGTGATCTACTAACTGTGCAGGTTTCAACAGTGGCATCCGAGTCTACTTTTAGTGCAGGTGGAAGAATATTGAATGATTATAGAACCCAGCTTAAGGAGGATGTGGTCGAAATTTTAGTCTGCTTAAAAGATTGGCGAGCTGCAGAATTAAGAATAAAAGATAAAAAAGGCCATGAGTCAACATCTTCAGATGAAACAGAATCAACTACCTAAAAATATACCAACACTTGTGGCATGCTAGAGTGCAATCGCCCTGATCTCCTCACTATTGCCTATTAGTCGTTGCACCTTTTCTTTTTTATTTGATACCTGATGCAGGAGCATTTAGGAAGCTTAAGAAGATTAATCAAGCACGTTGAAGATTTATTTTGGGTTTTAATTTGATTGCGTATTATAGTATTTCCTTACTGTGTTTATGAGTCTTGATAGTTATGTATTACTTTAGTTGAGTCATATGAGTCATTAAGGGTATTATCGTCTTTTTATTCATATTAGGGCAGCCCAAGTGCCTTCTATGTTTAAAATCAATCTTTTAAGAGTTGTAAGGAGGAGTCCCTGAAGATAACCTTTTTTTTAGATAAATCATAAAGCTCTATTTGGGGTCACTAAACCCTAGAAGCTTGAATCCCTCTTCTTCCTTGCTGTTTTTGCTTCACTTACCCCCTCTGTTTTAAGCATTGTGACTGTGCACTAGCTCTCCTACATCAATAGTGGTATCAGAGCTTGAGTTAATCCTCTTTTAGTTAGCTTGAGCTTATTCCATGGCAGCTCGTGGTAGGGGAGGCCGTGGTGGGAGAGGACAACAGGCACAACTTGCTGAGATTGTGGAGTTGAGGCACACGGTTGAAGACCTGTCGCGGGTAGTTCGAACTCTCCAGCGACGAGAAAATGCGGCCGGCCGAAGGGAAGCTCTCGACGGCGACCGTGACCCTTTTGGCACTCCGGAAGGTAGCCTTGAGGATGAAGAACATACTGATTTCAGAGAAGACATCAATCCCTTTCATGGACATGGTTTTAGAGAAGAGCAAGAGCGTGGAATTGGATTAGAAGACAGATTAGTGCGTGCATTAGACCTCAATGGCGCAGGCATTAAAATTGAGGTGGCTGATTTCTTTGGCCAAATGCATGCTGAAGACTACTTGGATTGGGAAGCAAGTCTAGAGACCTATTTCGAATGGAAACCCATGGTTGAAGAAAGGAAGGTCTTGTTCGTAAAGCTTAAGTTGAAAGGAGCTGCACTACAATGGTGGAAAAGAATTAAGGAGCAGCGGAGTCGTCAAGGTAAACAGAAAATTAGTACTTGGGAGCATATGAAAACAAAACTGCACAAACAGTTTTTGCCTGCTGATTATGCAATGGAGTTATATGAAAAGTTTCACTCTCTTAAGCAACGAAGTATGTCAGTAGATGAGTATACATCTGAGTTTAATAATCTCTCTATTCGGGTTGGTTTAAGTGAGAGTAACGAGCAGTTAACTTCTCGTTACCTCTCAGGTTTGAACCAGGCCATTAGGGATGAGATAGGGGTTGCTCGTTTATTTAGTCTTGAAGATGCTCGACAATATGCCTTAATGGCTGAGAAGAGAGTTCTACGCTATGGGGGGAGAAAACCTATGGTTGGTCGCTCAGGGATTACCCTACAAAGAGCTACAAATGTCGTTCCTGCTGCTCAGAGTGATCCAACCAGCCTACGAACTAATCGAGGAGCTAATAATGCTAACCAAACACCACGAAAGGACACTAGTAGAGCGCTTAAAGATGAAAAAGGAAAAGGAATAGTCAGATTTGGTACTCCAAACAGTCCTAATAGAAGTCACAATGGGGGTGAGAATCAAATGCGGGGTCGATGCTATGCTTGTGGTGATTATGGCCACGGATCATATAATTGTCCTAAACGGAGGGTTAACTTTACTGAGTTTGATGATGACGACGAAGAGGATTTGGGGCCAATATATGATCACTATGAAGACGCCGAGGAGCATGTAGATGTTTATCCTATTGAAAGGGAATCTCTGGTTACGCAGCGTGTCATGATCACTCCCAGGGCTGAGGAAGATGATGGTGGCGTCATAACATCTTTCACACACGAGTTTTTTGTGGTGGAAATGTTTGTAACGTGATCCTTGATGGTGGAAGCAGCGAAAACATCATTTCTAAAGAAGCTGTGGAAAAATTGAAGCTACCAACAGAGAAACACCCTCATCCGTATAAAGTTACATGGTTTCACAAAGGAAATGAGGTACCGATTAATACTCGTTGCCTTGTAAATTTTACAATGGGGCATAATATTAGTGATGAAGTATGGTGTGATGTCGTGCCTATGGATGCTTGCCATATCTTATTAGGAAGACCTTTGCTGTATGATAAGGATATGACTCATTACACTAGGCCTAATACATACTCATACAAATAAGGAACCAAAACTTTCACTTTACATCCTCTGAGGGAAGAAATCGATGCTTCCCCTAAGAAGTGTAAAGTAGTTGGCCTTGTGGCTGGCCCAGAATTCGAAGAGGAATGTGTTAAGTCGGGTGTTGTTTATGCTTTGATTGGTAGAAATGAGAAAAGAGACATAGTTGTGATGTTCGAAGACTATCCTATTGAAATTCAGCAGCTATTGGAGAAGTACAAAGAGCTGGTCGGGGATGATTTTCCACCTGGTTTACCTCCGCTGAGGAGTATTCAGCATGCGATTGACTTAATACCTGGTGCTAGTCTGCCAAATCTACCTGCTTACCGAATGCCACCTGTACAACGAGCTGAAATGAAAGGACAGGTTGAAAGCCTCATAGCCAAAGGAATAATCCGAGAGAGCAAGAGTCCTTGCGCTGTTCCGGCTCTCCTTACACCCAAAAAGGATGGTTCGTGGAGAATGTGTATTGATAGCCGTGCAATTAATAGGATTACGATAAAATATAGGTTCCCAATACCTCGACTTGATGAAATGTTAGATATGTTAGTTGGTTCAACGGTGTTTTCAAAGATAGATTTGAGGAGTGGGTACCATCAAATTCGAATGCGAGGTGGGGACGAGTGGAAGATTGCTTTCAAGACTCCTGATGGACTATACGAATGGCTTGTAATGCCATTTGGGCTCTCTAATGCACCTAGCACTTTTATGCGAGTTATGACCGAGGTACTTAAACCTTTTTTGGGGTTATTCGTGGTTGTTTATTTTGATGATATCTTAATATATAGTCAGACCAAAAGGGAGCATTTGGAGCATTTACAACAGGTTATGGGGGTGCTTCACCATGAGAAACTCTATGTAAATTTGAAGAAGTGTTCTTTCTTGTGTGATAGAGTTGTGTTTTTGGGCTTTATTATTTCATCTGAGGGGCTACATCCCGATCCAGAAAAGATAACAGCTATTATGGAGTGGCCGGTTCCGCAATCAGTTGGGGAAGTGCGAAGCTTTCATGGATTAGCATCTTTCTATCGACGGTTCATTAAGAATTTCAGCACTATCATGCATCCAATAACTGAATGCATCAAGACTGAGAAATTCACATGGACTAATTCAGCACAAAGGGCCTTTGAGAAAATCAAGACATTTATGACTGAAGCTCCGATTCTTGCATTACCGAATTTTGAGAAGCTTTTCACAGTGGAATGTGATGCTTCGCAAATGGGGATAGGAGCTGTTCTCAGCCAAGAAGGAAGACCAATTGAGTTTTTCAGTGAGAAGTTAGATGAAGCTAAAAGGAGGTATTCTACTTATGATCTAGAGTTCTATGCTTTGGTACGCGCAATTCATCACTGGGAGCACTACCTTGCATACCAAGAATTTGTTATTTATTCGGATCACCAAGCACTAAAGCATCTAAACTCCCAAAAGAAGCTCAATCAGCGCCATGGGAAGTGGAGTTCCTATCTTCAAAATTTCACTTTCGTACTCAAATATAAGTCGGGAGAGTGTAATAAGGTAGCAGATGCATTAAGTCGGCGTACTTTGCTATTGACCATGATGAATACCCAAGTGACTGGATTTGACGAATTAAAAAATCAGTACAAATTTGATCCATATTTCAGCTCCATATTTACTGATTTGCAAGAATCAGCTGCAGACAAACTAACAGCATTTAGGATGCATGATGGTTATCTTTTCAAACGAAATCAATTGTGCATTCCTGAAGGTTCTTTGAGGGAGCAGATAATATGAGAGCTTCATGGAAACGGCCTAGGAGGGCATTTTGGAAGAGACAAGACAATGGCCATGGTTGCTAACCGTTACTATTGGCCAAAATGTACAAAGATGTGGACAGACTAGTTCGAAGGTGCCAAATATGTCAACTTAACAAGGGGAGCTCCCAAAATACTGGATTATATACTCCTTTACCTGTTCCAGAGGCTCCTTGGGTTCATCTTAGTATGGATTTTGTGCTTGGGCTACCAAAAACAGCAAAAGGGCATGATTCTCTTTTAGTGGTAGTAGATCGTTTTTCGAAAATGGCACACTTTATACCATGTTCAAGAACTGCTGATGCTTCACATATTGCTGAATTATTTTTCAAAGAGATAGTGAGGCTACACGGGCTTCCAACATCGATTGTCTCTGATAGAGATGTAAAGTTCATGGGACATTTTTGGCGAACCTTATGGCGCAAGCTTGGGACTCAACTAAAGTATTTTACTACGTGCCACCCACAAACTGACGGGCAGACTGAAGTTGTCAATAGAAGCTTAGGAAATCTGCTTCGATGCCTTGTTGGAAATCATGTGAAAACTTGGGATTCCATCATTCCACAAGCTGAATTTGCCTATAATGATTCAGTGAACAGAACTACGAAGAAGACTCCATTTGAAGCCGCTTATGGGCTAAGACCTCAACATGTCCTTGATTTGGTTCCCCTTCCACCAGAAGCTAGAGTGAGCGATGATGGTGAGGCATTTGCCGAACATATTCATCGAATTCATGAGGAGGTGAGGGCTGCCATCCAGGCTAGCAATGACTCTTATGCAGCTGCTGCGAATCAGCATCGCCGACGAAAAGATTTTGAAGAAGGTGACATGGTCCTTGTCCATCTGAGGCGAGAAAGATTCCCGAATGGTACTTACCATAAGCTAAAGTCAAAGAAGTTAGGTCCATGCAAGATTATAAAAATAATCAGCTCTAATGCCTATGTAATTAAGCTGCCAGCAGGTTTGCAAATAAGTCCAATTTTTAATGTGGCCGACCTTTATGCTTTTGAGGGATTTGATGAAAGTGTAACAACACTAGATGAATTGGTCGCTAACTTGCCGGAGGAACAAGCCGAGGTTGTTGAAGATATTTTGGATGTCAAAGAGATGAAGTCCAGAAGGGGAAATTTTTACGGAAGATTCCTAATTAAATGGCTAGGTAAATCGCCAAGTGAAAGTACATGGATCACTGAAGAGGAGCTCCAACGGGCTGATCTAGGGGCATATGAAGAGTTCATGAAAGCTTACTCATCGGAGTTGAGTTCTCTCCCAGCTGGGGAGGATGATGCAGGAGCATTTAGGAAGCTTAAGAAGATTAATCAAGCACGTTGAAGATTTATTTTGGGTTTTAATTTGATTGCGTATTATAGTATTTCCTTACTGTGTTTATGAGTCTTGATAGTTATGTATTACTTTAGTTGAGTCATATGAGTCATTAAGGGTATTATCGTCTTTTTATTCATATTAGGGCAGCCCAAGTGCCTTCTATGTTTAAAATCAATCTTTTAAGAGTTGTAAGGAGGAGTCCCTGAAGATAACCTTTTTTTTAGATAAATCATAAAGCTCTATTTGGGGTCACTAAACCCTAGAAGCTTGAATCCCTCTTCTTCCTTGCTGTTTTTGCTTCACTTACCCCCTCTGTTTTAAGCATTGTGATTGTGCACTAGCTCTCCTACATCAGTATCTCATGTATCGACTCATGATCAACTTGCTGATGTGCTAACAAAACCTCTCTCACAGCAGCAATTTTCTCTTCTTCGTTCCAAGATAGGTGTTCACAACGGTACACCTATCTTGCGGGGGCGTATAGGTGACAATCACTCTCCAGGATCAATTAACTCCAAGGATCGCTTTCCTTCATTAGACAAACCAGCATAGATGTCTATAATTAGAGCTATAACATAAAGGAAGCTATTAGCATATTTCCTTATAACTGTGCTACAGAAGAGGAAACTAAATTATTATTGTATTTCTTGATTATTTCCTTTGTAGACTAATTGAGACTGTATTATATTGTGAATAGAAACAATTCTGCTGTGTGAGCTTCTTCCACAGTATTCTCCTTATAGAGTAGATTCACCTTCAAAATGCGTTGAAAGAATAATTTTAAAAGATCGCGGATCAAAAGTGAAACTTAATTAAAATTTTTAAGGACCAGCGATGGTGCACTTTAGGCCTATTTTGGAATTGAGTCGCCCAAATTGCCAGCTCGTGCTTCGGAGGGCAACAAAATCCGAGAGCCCCACCAATTTTCTTTCTTCTAATTCTATTAATTAATGTTGGCAATAATCTGGTGATTTTAGGTATTGCAATCCCAAACTAGGATTTTTAGCTTAATTAGATGTGAATGTAGGGAGCGTATCGAGAAAGATTTGAATGAGCAGCAATATTAATTTGGTGCATGAGAACTTCTGTACGCATAAAATTCCCAACTCCGAACTACTAACTAATAACCAGTTCGGCCGGTGTTCGTAATTGTGGGTATCGTCCCGCAGATCGCATGTGCCCCGAACAGAAATCAAATCACAATTTTGAGACATCGCTGAGGTGGATTCGAAAATATCAGGGATCTTCTAAATTTATAAACGCACTACTTTTTACAGTACACGTATATAGTAATTTTTCTCGTTTCTAATATGCAAAACAGCAGGTGAAAGATTGCGAATGCTAATGTTCAGAGGGAACCGGTGAGTAATCAAGGGTTAAAAGAGAGGGAGCTAGCTAGGAAGTCTAGCTACTATATATGTAACACAAAGAGGAGTCAAGCAATTAGGTTCTCTTTTGATTTGATGAATTGTACTATATATTGTCTCAATAATTGGAATTTGCTTATAAACGCACGACATCTATCCCGTTATCTTCAACTCGGAGGCTCGGCCCCAGCAGTCTCAGCTAATAAGTGTCATTAATAATTTTGAACTATATATCAGCCAACATAATTAAATTGTGGACCAAAATAACGTTCAAAAAGAAAAAGAAAAAAAAAGGAAAAAAAAAATGAAGCAATTAATTAAGTCGAACAAATTAATCCTTTCGGATTAGAGAGCTAGTGAAGTTTTGTCTTTCATGAATGTTTCTTCCAACTACAAGAGCAGCTACAAATTAAATGCTAGGGTCAAAATTTTACTCTCTTTTCCATTTTGTTCGCTTTAATTTTCAAGAGAGCGGTACGCGCATAGATGGGTGGATGGTTTTTCATAAAGATTAACCGTGCGATCCATAGGGAGGCGCATGGGAGTTAGCTACTCAACTTTAATCTTTCTACCCCACTTATTTATGGATTTCACATGTATGGTTTGGAGCTTTTTCATGGGCTTCGAATCGCCTCCGACACCATCATAAATGGCAACAGTGGTTAGTGTGGCGTCGTCAATTTTTTAAGTGTTGGGTGAATTTAATTTCTTTCAAGTTAATTATGGAGCTGAACTGGATTCTCCACCTTACTTTCTCAAACTATATATATAAACTTGTGCACCACCGATGTCTTCGCAGGAGTGGATTATGCGTACCCGCGCGCAAGGTTAATTAAGACGCAAGGTTAATTAACTGAGAAATATTGCGAAAGAGAGGAATAGATATTTGTATACATATGGCAGTAGCAGCTTCTAAACTTTGATAATCTAAGGTGCATGGTGAAATTCAGAGGCCGCCTATATATGGGAGATCTTTGACAAGGGTCTCGCAGTAATTTCGGTGACTAAATAAAGTGGCATTGCCATGATATTGAACGATTACTGCTTTTTTTAGAAAGTTACGGTGGCATATTTTGCAGTTGTTGAAGTGATTTTAACTGCATGCGTGTGTGTGTGTGTATAAATATATATATATATATATAGAGAGAGAGAGAGAGAGAGAGAGAGAGAGAGAGAGAGAGAGAGAGAGAGAGAGAGAGAGAGAGAGAGAGAGAGAGAGAGAGAGAGAGAGAGAGAGAGAGAGAGAGAGAGAGAGAGAGAGAGAGAGAGAGAGAGAGAGAGAGAGAGAGAGAGAGAGAGAGAGAGAGAGAGAGAGAGAGAGAGAGAGAGAGAGAGAGAGAGAGAGAGAGAGAGAGAGAGAGAGAGAGAGAGAGAGAGAGAGAGAGAGAGAGAGAGAGAGAGAGAGAGAGAGAGAGAGAGAGAGAGAGAGAGAGAGAGAGAGAGAGAGAGAGAGAGAGAGAGAGAGAGAGAGAGAGAGAGAGAGAGAGAGAGAGAGAGAGAGAGAGAGAGAGAGAGAGAGAGAGAGAGAGAGAGAGAGAGAGAGAGAGAGAGAGAGAGAGAGAGAGAGAGAGAGAGAGAGAGAGAGAGAGAGAGAGAGAGAGAGAGAGAGAGAGAGAGAGAGAGAGAGAGAGAGAGAGAGAGAGAGAGAGAGAGAGAGAGAGAGAGAGAGAGAGAGAGAGAGAGAGAGAGAGAGAGAGAGAGAGAGAGAGAGAGAGAGAGAGAGAGAGAGAGAGAGAGAGAGAGAGAGAGAGAGAGAGAGAGAGAGAGAGAGAGAGAGAGAGAGAGAGAGAGAGAGAGAGAGAGAGAGAGAGAGAGAGAGAGAGAGAGAGAGAGAGAGAGAGAGAGAGAGAGAGAGAGAGAGAGAGAGAGAGAGAGAGAGAGAGAGAGAGAGAGAGAGAGAGAGAGAGAGAGAGAGAGAGAGAGAGAGAGAGAGAGAGAGAGAGAGAGAGAGAGAGAGAGAGAGAGAGAGAGAGAGAGAGAGAGAGAGAGAGAGAGAGAGAGAGAGAGAGAGAGAGAGAGAGAGAGAGAGAGAGAGAGAGAGAGAGAGAGAGAGAGAGAGAGAGAGAGAGAGAGAGAGAGAGAGAGAGAGAGAGAGAGAGAGAGAGAGAGAGAGAGAGAGAGAGAGAGAGAGAGAGAGAGAGAGAGAGAGAGAGAGAGAGAGAGAGAGAGAGAGAGAGAGAGAGAGAGAGAGAGAGAGAGAGAGAGAGAGAGGAAGAGTGACCTTTTCTAGCTAGCTACTTATTCATGTACATACACCATATCGAAAAATGAGAACCGAAAAGCTAGAAGAGATATATAACAAAATCAATCACTCCGCTAAAATTTGTAAAGTAGCCAAGCATTACACACGATTCGTTCATCCTTGCTTGCATGGAAAGAAGAGTGCCAATAAAGTGAGTTGGCTGGTCGGGGCTAGCTCCGTATAATTAATTTTTATTTACAGCTACTCCTTCTTAATTTAGTTGCGCTATATATGTTCTAATAGAATGTGAAACAGCGACCTTGGACAGCTCATAACTGCCATTTTAATTCCATCAAGGTAGAACGTTATTGCGCATTATCCATCAGCAAAACTTTTGTTGGGGCGTGTTTGGGTAAAATCGAGATTATCGTTAAACATAATTTAACATATTTGAACTTTTTAAAAAATAAATTTTGTGAATTTGAAAAGTTATTTTCTAGGAAATTAACTCGTCAAAAAAGAACTATTAAAATTGAACAGTCTTCTCAAAATAGGGGATAGGAATTACAAATTTACGATAGGAATTATAGATTAATTTGTTCTACAAAGCTACAAGAACTTTTTATAAAAATTCAACAATAGAATTATTTACACCGTTAAACTAGAGAACACCCCACTGTTTGAATTATCACTTCTTAAGGCCGCTTGATCACCAGTTAAATAAGATCAAAAAAAAAAAAGTACTGGAAAGTTCAAATGCCCTAATAATATTTAATAATGTCGACTGTCGAATCGGATCGATGCTCACTAATTAAGAGATTCAAATGCTAGATCTAGATCATTTTAGTGGTGTCCAACGTACGTTCAATCGAATGCTTAAGCCGTAAAAATAACTCTATAGCACTAAGAACTTAGTGCTATTAGTAGCATCTAAAATGGTTTTATAGTACTGAGAACTTAGTGTTGTTAACGACAGTACAATCTAATTAGCTCCACCTAAAGGTGTGAAGTATGGAGTATAGTTAGGTACGAAAAGCACCTAATTCACAAAAATATATCGTCGAGCAGTCAAAGTCTGAATTTAATTTTTCGAATATGTTTTATTACGATATTAGAAAATCCTGCATACCAACCGATGTAAATATCAATCAATGCATTTTATTATACTATTGTTTCTTTAGAACTATTAGGTATTAGAATTTCAGAAATTACAAATCTGTTATAAAATGTTGCAAGTCACGTGCATGTAATTAAAATAATTTTTATTAATCATGAAGAATTTGAAACAATGCATGAGCTGTATATATGGATATGCACCTCAAGCATGAGTCCGCTATAATTATGCCGTTCCTTAATGCTAAAGTACATTACTTAGTGCATAGGCTCTGTGATAGCGAAAGAAAGCTAGCAACTACCTCGAAGGTGCATCCCACTGGAAAATTAGCACTCATTGAGGAGGCAAACGACTAACAAACTCATTTGCGTGTGGAGTTATTTCTGTGGTCCTCGATCGCCCCTTCCAAACCACCACCCACACACACACACACACACACACACACCCTCTTAAATTGAGCCCAGCAGAGTCCTATATAAATCCACCACCTCCTCTGGCCCTTCATGTGAATATATATACAGAGCCGGCTCTTCTACTAGCTAGTATATATTACGATCCCTCTTCTACTTCCATTTGATTGATTGCGCATTTTCACATTGACGATGCACCCCTCTCTTCTCCTCCTCCTCCTCCTCTGCTCTCTTGTTTGTTTCTTAGCTTTAGGGACCCTCTGCGCAGTCTCCGATGCGCGCGCCTTCTTTATCTTCGGCGATTCCCTCGTCGACAACGGCAACAACAACTACTTGGCTACCACGGCGCGCGCCGATGCCCCGCCTTATGGGATTGACTACCCTACCCACCGGCCGACGGGCCGATTCTCCAATGGGCTTAACATCCCTGACATTATCAGTTAACCGCATGCATAAAGAGCCACGATGAGATTAATTTTGTACATATTTAGTTCCTATCTTTTTTTCTTTTTTTTTTTTTCACTCACATTGCGGTGCAATTATATATCTCAGGCGAGTATCTGGGAGCCGAATCCACATTGCCTTACTTGAGCCCTGAGCTTCAAGGCGAAAAACTACTCGTCGGTGCGAATTTCGCTTCGGCAGGGATCGGAATCCTCAACGACACCGGAATTCAATTTGTACGGACGCTACAAATTTATTCCATTCCATTTTAGATGTACTTAAAATTCTTTTCATAAATCGACGACGCGTTCTAATCTGGATATATATCGTGCGCGCATATATATGCAGGTAAACATAATTAGGATTAGCAGGCAACTGCTATACTTCGAGGAGTACCAGGAGCGGGTGAGTGCTCTCCTAGGTGAGGACCAGGCGAAGAAGCTAGTGAACCAGGCTCTCGTTCTCATCACTCTCGGGGGTAATGACTTTGTTAACAACTACTACTTGGTCCCCTACTCCGTGAGATCTCGTGAATTTGCGCTCCCGGACTATGTCCAGTTTATAATATTCGAGTACAAAAAAATTCTCACGGTACGTTCACTTACTGGTACAAGTATAATTTTCCAGCATTTGAAGTCGGTCGGTCGTACGTGTGTGTTACCCTCCCTGTCTAGTTTCAAGTTTGATCGATCTTACTTAGTAGATTCAATCAACTCATCTGAAAAGAAGAATTAAATTACATTATATATATATATATATAAATGACTAGATTTGGCATAACTAATTGGCCCATCAACATACATTAATTACTACTACAATATTGGTCAAACACAGTGCAAATCCATCCCCCTGGAGTGTGCTGTGCCGTGCTGTGCTGTGCTGGTCCAATTTTGCGTGAATTATATACGTATAGCTAGTTGCCATGCCATTCGGAGTAATAGAACACCTTAGAAGAGCCACATTCTCACTTTTAATGCAGAAGATTTTACAATTAAATTTTCTCGACAAAACAATAAACCTTAATGTGCAAACTTAAGAAATCATGCACAGCGTCATGGGGTCTTTATATAACTTTCCCGCTAATTGAAGCAGCTTGATTTTAAATAAAGTAGAAATTAACTTACTATCCAAAATACAACGTAAAATTCTCAAAGTTCCATCCGAGAATTTATACGGCGTGCTCAAGAATTGATGTGACTCCTCCATCTGCGAAACATAATCCCGACAAGTTAGCAGAGTAGCGTATGCGCCGCAGGTGAAATTAGTCCTTTAATTAATTAATTAAATCACCTTCCCTGCATGCACGCTTATGATCTCCCCTCAATACTCCGGGCCAATAACAGTGCCGAGAATATATAAAGGCGCAAAGCCGGTCTGCTGCAATCGACGTATACTTTGTTAGTTGGACGCGGTCAGCTAAACCGTCCTTTCCATTCTCCGGCACAAAAATTTATTGGCTAGGCGGTGAAATTTGCCCTCTTGCAAAATATACAGTAATAACTCACATGCCCACAAGAGGTCCATGACATTGACATTGTATACTACTGCTTCCATGCACGCACTTTATTGCTGCTATTCTTCTGACCGAAAATAACAGCTGCACACAAATTTATCCGGAAGATTGCTGTGAATGAGTTAGTTATAGCAACAGTGCTAATGCCATGGAACTGCCTAGTCATTAATTATTGACTATCAAAATTATTTTATTAGACAATCAAGTAAAATATGATTTAGGATATTTGAGTTCTATAGAAAATAAATTGAGTGAGTTTTCTACTTCATATATATATATATATATTAATTGAAACATTTTAGAATTAACAAAGACTTTTTTGCTTTAACAATGTAGAAGAGTCTAGTTTAATTGGATTTTCGCTACGAAATTCTTCCAACTATTTTGATCAAGATCAACATGCTCGGCCTCAATAAACTTGAACAATTCTATCCTCTTTTTCACAAGATTATTCGGTTTGAGCCTTTAATTTTGTGCCCGCTTGATGTGCTAGAAAATAATATTCAAAAATCACAAAATTTGGTTCGAGAAGACCTAAATTATGTTTAACGGTCTCCGTTGTTGATTCCGAATCCCTACAATAAAAAAATAGTTCATATCAAAATGCTCCCATGCAATTAAAATGTTAGGGCTAGTTTGGATTTGTGTCGCCAAACTTATCCGCTTTTATACTCCGTACGGTCTAACAAATTTAAAGGTAAAATTGAGGTGAGAATTGCAGCCGGGAAGATTGAAAGGTCTTTAATTGAGTTGTACCGGGAAACACAATCCTAAACCAGGCATTGAGCTGTTCGAGCAACTGCCATAGACACAATAAAAAAATAAAAAAAATAAAAAAAAATAGTTTTACAGCCCTTGCTAGTACGTAGTAATCTTGACAATAAATAAGAAGTTTCTTTCCCTTCCCCTGCAGTTGTCCTTCAAAAGAAGGGTATCGCATGTAGTAATTACTAAATTTGGTTGCTGGAAATTTACTGTAGAGTTTGATGGCAACCACCACTGATCAGGCATGCAATAAATATATATATATATATATATAGGAGGGCAAACAGTAAATACAAATGGGTAGATTTGGTTATTAATCTCCCCTGGGTGCAGAGTGGTCCAGAGCAACATTATGAAGAATTAAATTAGCAGAACTAATAAGGGAAAAGAAACAGCTAGACATTACCGAGCAGTACAGTGTATCTTTGGCCTAAGGACACTCTTATTATAGCAACATCTCTTCACATGCATATATGGGCCACCCAATTTCAAAGAGTATAGTGCTTGAACAGTTTCTGCACATTTGCAATATGCATGCTCTCCCGTCCCATATACATACGAATGTGAAATGGCAGCGCGCCCTTCTGTTAATCTAATTACGTGCCCCAGGAAAAGGAGAAGGTCATTTTATAGGAAAAGACGGAGCAGTAAAATATATATATATATATATAGAGAGNAATTATATTATATGATTAATTCAAATTTTACATATTTTTTGTACCTTTTTTTTCGAATATCAATTTCTCTTCAAATGATAAAAAATTATGAAAAAAAACAAATATTAATTTTATGTTCAGAAGTTAAATTTATTGCTTGTGTTTTAGTTTTTTTTAAAATTTATAAAATTTTTAAAAGAGTTTTAAAAAGGTTGGGTATAGTTGTGTAAATTAAAAACTGTAAGTCAAAAAGGTAAAATTTAAACTCTTTTTCTTAAAAAAAATAATTTTTTAAAAAAAATGATAGGGGAAAAAAAGCCTATTGGCTATTACCGGGCTGGCCTGAAGCCCGGCTCGACCCGGCCCGGCCCGTCCTGGGTGGGCCAGGGGCCAGGCCGAGCCTTCCCCTCCAAGAAAACGGGCCGACAAGGCCTAGCCCGAATTTGCAAGCTGGTCGGGCCGGCACAACCCTTGGCCTGAATCAGCCCGGCACGGCCGACATTACACCCCTATGTATATGGTTATATATGATGGTAGAGAGTAGTACTAGTATGATATTAAGTAGAAAGAATGGATTATATGAGACATATATGTGTAGTGATCTAAGCTAGATGGTGTAAGTAATAGGTCAAATTGCTCTAATATATTGAATTCCTATTAGTACACCATTTTATATATACCAAATTAGGCCGGGAGGGGCCATTTGACATCACATGTATAGCTATGAGTTATCTATTGTTCATCTGTATTACATATATACACTGACTAATTGCATTTTATATGTTGATTAGTTATGTTGAAAGATACATGAGAATGATTCAGAGCTTTTTGATAAGTGATTTAGTAGCTTTAGATTAGCGAATTCCCAAGTGTGGATATATTGCTTCTGTGATAATACGCGATAAGAGGCCATTGAATATGTTTACGTATTGATTAATTGAATGGCATATATTATGATCTATGTATTAAAACTCATAGGTTAGCCCAGCAGTAGAGAACAGGTTGTGCATTAAAAGGTATGTGATGATCTCCATTATGCTATTTGACTTTGGAATTGCTCTAAAATTGTACTAGTATCACTCATGAGTAGTGGACCGTCTATGAATGTGTTCAGAACTTGGTATTGGTTACCTGTGATCTTTTGATCATCACATAGACTATAGCCTGCAAATGCCACAATGAGCATGATAGAGTTACGCGCTATTAGACTCGGTAAGAGTTGCTCCCCTTGAGTGCCACTTTGGATGCTGGCCAACAATAGCAGAGACAGTAGCCTAAATATTGCCGTCATACCTGGGAGAGTGTGTCCACACACTAGACGGGCGCAGGCTTGACCGGACCTATGAATCGGTCGTTGCGATTGGGTACTATTACTGCATTAGTATCAGCTCTAATGCATACTCTAGCTAATTTATCTCCTGTTCATTACATATGTGACTTACGAGTTGGTCAGTTTATAATTGGGTCACCATGTGTTGATTGAATTGCATGTGAGTGGGTGATACCTTGCATTTATTATTAGTCATCTTGTCTCCTATTCATTATACGTGTTGAGGCATGATAATTTAATAAATGTATATCATTCATATTATACTTTATTACTCGTTTTATAGCATTCCTTACTATACTTTCTCTATGCTTGTCTGTAGTAGACCTAGTGAGAAGGCCATTGTTGTCGCCGACCTTACCCACTGGGAACTACTGTTTAGTAATTCTTACGCCCTCTTGTTGTTTACTTTTCAGAGACATCTACATTGACAGATGATCGAGGTAAGAGGATCGCGCCGTAGATAGCACCTCCAACCCGTGTATATGAGTTTTAGAGGACCACCAGCTAGTTGATTTTGAGATTGTATACTATATTTTATTTTGGGATGTATGGTTGTATGTTTGTATGGATAGTGATAATTGTTTAGTTTAGTTTTACATATATCGCTCTGATATTTTGTGTTTAGTTGTGGACTTTGGAATTATTAATGTTGACTCTTGAAATCCTTTGCTACTGCTATATTTTGTTGGACGCTTCGTGCGGACGGGGGAACTCTGTCTGTTCGGCGAGTCTGCGCACATGCCCGCAAGGCTTCTGCTGTGGGCTCGGGGCGTGACATATAGTACACCAAAAACTATTTTTTCAGGTGCAAAATAGTTTTTAGGTGCAAAATAGTTGTCAATGTGTTTGTTCATCATAAAATTATTTTTCGCATAAAACAACTTTACAGATAATCTGAAAAAGAAAGCATTTTGTCTTCTACTCGAATATAGCAAAAAACAAAATGTTGGGGGCACATAATCGCGGCTCACGAGCTTACAAACACAGTCCACAAGTTTTAGCAGAAACTCTATGGACCGATTGTCGGTTTTCCCTTCTCCTTGCATATGTTATGTTTACATAAAATATTATATAATATATTAAATATACTAATATATTTATATATAATATCATATATTATAATACAATATTATACAGTATATTATTTCATTATGTTATACTATATATAATTTTACATTGTATATTAAGTATAAAAATTATTTACATATTATATATTACAAAATTAGCTTTTCATTTTCTTCAGCAAACCAAACAACTATAGTTTGAATTTTGATTTTCCTTTCTAGCCAACCAAATAAAAAGAATGTAAAATTACTTTTCCACTGCAAACTCTTTTTCTCCGAAAAAAGTTTTCCACAGCTTTATGTGAAATCAAACAGCCCCCTAGTGGAAACTAATCATCACTATATTGAGAATGTTTTAGTGAAAAGAGAGAGAACATCAATGCTAGTGTTGGAGGGCCAACTTTGAGAGCGAAAAGCTGTAGTACCCTATACTAGTTATTGACCCTTTATTTTAAAATTTGGAATTTTTTGTAATTTTTAACAGTAGAGGAGCTTGGCAGCTTTTTGTGCAAATTAACCGCTATTTTTCCTCTCTTTCCTTGTTCGTAACCCCATCCAAGTCGCCCTCTTTCTCTCCCATGCTCTCTCTCTCATAACCGCATCTCTCTTGTGCTCTCTCCCTCTCTTTTTCTCACACATGCGCACGATACCCCTTTGATACTTGTCCTCTGACATCGCCGCCATTGTTCTTGGCTGTTGCTGTGCTCCTCAATCATCGTCGACATCATTTGGTTCATCGTCAACATTGTTTGGTTTGGCTACATCATTTGGTTCGTTGTCGACGACACTTCGTTCATCGCCGTCTTCTTCACCATCTTTGATAAGGGTCGGGAGTTTAATTCTTTGCATTTTCGACCGGATAGTTTCAAAAGCTACTTTTGAAGGTAACTCAGCTGTTAGTTAGTACCCCTTGGTTTTGGGGGCCTACTCAGGTTGATTGTCTAATTGACACCAACACACCAATAGGAGAACTTGACTGAGCTAAATTAGCCGCTCCTCTTTTTGTTGCCTTTTTTCTTTTTGCCCCGCCATTGATATTCATGGACTGTTTGTTTTATAGTCCCTGCCTTTCGAGTATTCGAAAAGGGAGTTGATTCCTATTTGCGGCATAAACTTGCCAGATGCCCGTTAATTTTTTGCAACATAATATAGAAAAACATTCAGAGTATAAGAAAATTCTTGTTCTTGTAGATTTTTGAAAATAAGGATTAAGCATGTTATTACGTACTTAAAAAAAAAGGTTTTGACTTTGACTAACAGGTTCTCTTAGTAAGAATTTCTAAACTTCAATAATTTGTTTTGTAAATTATTAGTTGGGTAAATACTTTAAATAATAACGTCTCTTGATATTCTGCTAAGATAATGTTGGCCATGTCGGCATGTATACTATTATTGAAGCTAGCTTCGACTTTGTAATGCGCCTTTGGGTGCCTGAGCCTTAAAACGCCTTTGTCCTCTATCTACCTTTGAATGCTTCTGTCTGTAATCGCACTTTCGGGTGCCTCTACTCCGTTTATGCCCCTACAGTTGCCTTTGGACCTCAGCAACAGGTCACTCTATGTAGTTAGTTGCCGGAGGCTTATTTTGAATTTGGTTTATTTTCAGAAGGCAAAGCACTTCGTTATTTTACAATCTCTTCTAATTGATATGAATCCGAAACTACGATAATATCTATTTTCCATAATTTTGTGAATGAAAAACCAGTCGTTTAAACTGTATTTCTATACACAAATTTTAATTCAGAGCTGTTAGTTATTTATATGCTTAATCTGACTAATGCGGTGTTTGGTTGTTTATCTAGATATCGAGACTCTATTGCTAGGCGGGGACAACATCAAGTAAATGCTAGTCATAGCTTGTTGCTCGAGTTACTTTCTTTTGTTAATAGTTCTTTGTGTAGTTAGCTAGATGTTAAGTGGTTTTCCGTGGACTATCGTTTGGTTTTATTTGTCTTTGCTTTGTTCCTTTCTCTGTACCACGTAATAAGTGGAATTTTGTAACTATTGTTTTGTCTAATTCGTTGTTGGATTTTGTAGTCTCACATATTTGCTAAGCAGGTATGCGGCGTCTGTTACCTGTTGGGTTTGGAGCTTGACTCTTGAACCGCAAGCCACCTCTAGAATCTCACATCATCTGACAATTCTGGTCTATACGTGATTGGGCTTGAACCTAACGAGGACGTCAGGATCTCAACCGGAGTAGTTTGCAACACCAATAGTCTCACATCAGATGGGAAAGAGATTATGATTGGGTATATAAAGACTTTTTTTACAATAACCTTATAAAAATTTTTAATTTGCCAAATGGCCCTTCCAAAATTTTGTTTGGCCAATTAACCTCCTTTTGCCAACTCAATGCTATATTGGACAAGAATGAGGAACATAGTGAATCAGTCATCGCCTTTAGAAAGCGGTGAATCATTTACCGTTTTTAGATTGTTATCGTACTTTTCTATAGGTTGTAAAAACTTTTATGAGTTTGTTAGGATTGTACATGGATTACTAGAACTTTTGTTTGATTGTTATAATTGTATGAGTAGATTATTAGGATATTTTAGGTTGTTAGGATTGTATATGCTTTACTGAAACTTTTATGTGGTCGTTAGGGTTATATATGAGAAATAGAAAGAAACGGTAAATTATTCATCGTTTTCTTTATTAAAAGAAAACGGTAAATGATTCGCCGTCTTCTAAATTTCATTAAAAACGGTAAATGATTCACCGTCTGCCAATTGTTCTTCCATCACACCACTAAGTTGGACAAAATAAGGTTATTTGGCCAAATAAAATTTTTATAGAGTCATTTGGCAAATTATAAATTTTTAAAGGATTAAATTGAAAAAAAAAGGTCGTATATAAAGATTAGGGACCCTAGTAATAATAACTAGGCTTAAACATTTTGGGCCGGTGGTTTGAACCTAACAGTGGTTTGAGCCATTGGCTTAAACATTTTGGATCGTGTTTTTAGTAGATTTGTTACTCTCTAGTAGTTCTTGTACTATTTACAGGTGCTTCTATCACTTCGTGTACACAAGGCTTCCTGTGTATGTGGCGGATCTATTGGCGAGCTCGGGTGGAGCTTGTAATATACCGAATCCCTGAATCGCAATGCTAACTTTGATCAAATTGATCAAAGTGTAGTATGTAGGTTATAAGTAAAGTCCCTGAGTTGTTTCGAAGGTGTTTCGGGAGTGTTTGGGTGTTTTCGGCGCAAACCCGACGCGAAAACGGACTCCGAAACATCATAGCTGCTGGAACTGCAGAAATAACATTGAGTACCGATACCAGGCAATGCAGTACCAATACCCAATAGAAGTGCAATTGGCTCAACTCTCGGGTTTCGGACCCTGAGAGGCTGAGTATCGGTACTGGAGGTGCGTACCGGTACTCTGTGAGCTTGCCCGAGAGGCTAGCTCTCGAGTTTGGTTGCTGCTTGGGTGTGTACCGGTACCGCGTAGCTAGTACCGGTACTGGACTTGTTGTGTACCTGTACTGGGCAGTGCGTACTGGTACCCTGTATTAAACCCCAATTGCGCAGCTCTCAGGTTGAGTGGCTGGTACCGGTACTGGGAGCCCCGCGTACCGGTACTCCAACCCGAGTACCGAGACTCAGCCTGCGAGGGACCAGATTGTAAGGACTGAACGTGAGCATTTGTGGGGGGCTTAATTGTAAATGTTGGGGTCTTTAAATAGCCCCAACCCTCCACCTGGTATTCTCATGTAAGAGAACACCTTGTTTTCTCCTCCTCCTCATCTCCTTCATCTCCTTCTCCTTCTCTTTCTCTCTCTAGAATTACTCCCTCAAGATGGAATTGGAGGAGAATTGAAGGAGGAAATTGGTGGTTTTGGTAGTGAAGAAGCTCAAGAACAAGAAAGGCTTTGTGGAGCAAGGAGCCAAGGTAGGTCTCTTGCAATCATATGTTAGGGTTTAGCTTAATTACCCTAATTTGCTAGTTTTTGAGGTTTTTGGATTTCAAGAGCTTAGGTTATGCTATGAAATCCTAGGAAATTTGGATATGGGTATTATGTGTAAACCCTAGGTTTGGAAATAGAGTTTTATAGGAATGGAGATCTATTATGAAATTAATCTCTTGTATTCCTAATTAAGGTTAATTCAAAGCGTTGGGAGACTTGGATCGAAGTTCCGACGAGTCTACGGCAAGATATTGAGGAAAATCTCATTTTGCCTTCGTTTGCCGTGGGTCGAGAGAATTAGGCATCTAAAAATCGCGAGACTTGGATTCTCGCATTCCGGCATCCCTATGAGATGGGTGGTGCTATCCGAAATATTCGAATTTCTCATTATGTCTATGTCACCTCTTTGAGCATGTTTGTATGTGTATAGTGTTGACTTCATGCATTGTAGGGTTAATGTGATATGTGGCTAAGATATGGGATTTCTTATATGCTTTCATTGTAAAGGTACAGGTGAAATGACAAAGGACCATGAACATAGAAACCCTATGAATGTATGAGCAAAGTGTTGGATTGACAATAGTAAACAAGGTGACATTGTGACTAGATGGATTAATTAGCACCTAAAAATATGGAATGCTAGACAAAGAAAACCTTATGAACTTTGTGGCAATAGTGATATGGTATCCTCAAAGTTGAGAATTGGATCGTACTCACAGGTAGTCTGATATGCTTGAGAGTGGTCGCTCCACCTCAAGCGGTGAGCTCCGGAGTTGTCATCCACTGGGCAGTAGCGGAATTCTCACAGCAGACTGTCCCGTCGGGTTGTAGTGGAATTCTCCCCGACAAAAAAGGATTTGGTTTGGTGAGTTGGGTTTAACCAAAAGGTTAACCAAGAGGATGGGGTAAAGGTAAAGATAAAGGTAAAAGAGAAATGCATGCATCATGAGCATTATACTCGTTGTTTATTACAGGCATTGTAGTTGCATTAGTTTGGTTTGCTATCTATTCCTTTTCCTACACATGCCTGATTAGACCTAGTGGGTGAGTCGGCGGGGTCGGTGGTCGAACCCACTGAAAACTTTTAGTAGTTCTCTCTCCACTAACCTTTCAGATCCTAGCGCAAGCTGGGCGGTCGAGGATCGCGGCAAGGGCATTACAACCTAGGTAGTGGATTTCCTCGAGTATAGTTGTACCATTTTGTATTTCATCTTTTGTAGTTGATGAAACAAACATGTAATAGTTGTAATAGAATGTAAGATCATGTAATGGATTATATAAGCTTTGTATTTTGTTTAATGTAATCAAGATACAATGTATGGATGTAATACTAGTTTATTTTCACTTACTCCTGTTGCTTGCCCTCGTGTAAGCCGTGTATATCGAAATTCTTCCTGGGCGAATTCTTTATACATGTTTATTGTTGTTGTGGTTGAGCTTTGGGCGGACATGGGAGGTTCTATCCGTTAGGCGTCTGTGTGTGTGCTCGGACCGACCAAATTGGCGGTCGCGGGGCATGACGGAGCTAGAATCTGGGGCGTGACAGATCGTCACATTAGCTTTCTGACCAGGCCATTTGCGATGAGAAATAACAATGGATTGACAATACTTGCCAACATTTCTGATGCACATACTCTATCTTTTTATTCATAAATTCAAGTTTAAAAAGTCTAAAAATATTGTAGGCTGAATTCGTGTATATGTTGGAGTTAGTTGATCAACAAACACCGATGTATCTTAGTTCCTACTTCCTGACAATAGCATTGGCTAAAATATGAGAGATGCCCCAGCGGAAGCATTTCAAACACGATCTTGTTCCAAGCCTAAGCAATTCTATGCTAATTCAAGGACAACAAGAAACAAATGGTACCAAATTAACACACCAAATTTACATAAAAAACAGTATGTTGTGCTTCTCAACTAGGAATAGCTCACTGCCATTACTAGAGGAATTTAATTGCCAAGGTATGGCTAGTTCCGATGAAAACTGGCAGGTACATGACAACGCTCGTCATAGTCAGTATTATTACTTAAACCATATCTAAAGAGTGAAAGGTAATAACCATTTTATCTCTTTAGCTCGATTTGCTAAGAGGTGTTATTGAAAATTAGAATTAGCAGCTTCATCTAATACTTACTTTCTGTGGCATGAAAAACATAGAAAATATGTTTCTGCATACGAAAATAAGACATCAAAAAAAAAAAAAAAATCCAACAATAAAAAGTAAACCAAAGTGCTGAGTGAGGATGGGTAACTTACTTTGAGATTGAGTCCTTACAGGCTGAAGAAAAGTTGTATTATGTTTACGGCATATATCGTCCTTACCCACTGAATCCGCAAATTTCACCTTCTTCCTTTGCCTTGCCTCTACTCAATAAAGAGTCATCTTTAGAACAAATGCCAAATTCACATCATACATTTGCCACAAGATAAGATAAAAACTAATAAAGAAAAGCAATTAGGGATGATTCTTTCAGTTAGCACAAATGCAAGCAAAAATTTATAAAGAACAATAATCTAACCTTGCATGAAATGAATCAGTATAATAAGGTACTCACCATCACTTCACAATAAATAGAAGAATAGTTGTCTACTTGTAACTATCTTGCCATTTGGAAAGAACCAATTCACAAGCAAGTAGATTGCCTTAAGGGACCGTTTGGTTCGCAGTTTGTAATATTCTGAAAATTCTTCATATTTTTTATTAGAAATATTCAAATCATTACAATTCAACTCAAGTTGGGTAGTCGTAATAGGTATTAGTGACGTAGTGGATTATTGTAGATTCTAATGGCGGGAATATAAGATTATCATGGATTAGGAGGTATTCTCCTTTTCATCCTTGATGGGAATCATTAGTAGTCCATTAATAAAAATATACTAGTCCTTAACGACTTCCCAACCCAAATGGATTGATAAGTCAGAAACAAACTTGCCATTGCAAATATTAAATATATGACATACTTCGAATACTATAAAACCTTGAATCAAATGGCCCCTAAACTAAATGTAACGTTGTCACATTTCTCACCACTTCAAACACAAAGATATATTCTCCAAAGAAAAAAAAAAGGAGAAAAGATTTAAGCAATTAAAAATCACCACCGCCTCTTACAATCCCTCTAAACAACACCCAAATTATTCATAAGAGCGATAACAAATCTGAATATTTCCAAATGCGACGCTAATCTCTCGCTAAAGCCGCATCAAACCAACAGAGATGTTCGATTGCATCAAAAGAAGATCGATCCACAAGTTAATTCGCTCTTATTCACAATTTCGTATTAAAAAATCTAGCTAGAGATATGTTTTGTTTTGTTTTGTTTTGTTTCTTCGACCTCCGAATCACTCCGTTTTCTGCTGAAGAAAAGACGATCGAGCATAGGAAAGGGAGATTGAGGTCATCGTGTGGTTTACCTGAGGGAGGGTCGAAGCGAACCCTAGGAGGAGGAATAGAGGAGGAGGAGGAGGTAGAGGTTTTGCACGGAGGAGCTCCACCTCCGTGCGAGCGCTTCAGAGAAGGTTTAGGGTTTCCACACGCCATCGCCTCTGCGCGCCAAAGACAATAAAAATAGTAGAGATTTAGTTTAATTAGTAATTTCGTTGAAAGGAAGAATCGATTAAACTAGTGTTAATAAATTTTATAATATCAGATTTAAAGATGACCAATCATATTTTAGATATTTTAGAAGATTTTAAATGTAAAATTTCTCGCTCATTAAACTATAAATATAATAGACCAATTTGCATAAAAAATTCACAAGTTTTTTGAGCTTTCGTAAAACTGGGCCATCTTTTTCGATTTTGCAGATTCGGTCTGGACTTTTAGCTTATACCTTTTTCTCTCTTCTTTTTTTTTCTCACGTTTTTTTTTTCTCGCCGAAGAAAGCGGCGAAGGCGGAGGCAGACTACCCTTTTCTTTTTTTTTTCTCTCCGACCCTCCTTTACCGCCTCCGCAACCCCCCGTGATGATAGCGAGGATGGTACCACGTCCTCTTCCTCCGCCTTCACCCTCCACCTCCACTGCAGCGGATTTTCTACCCGCTAAACAAACCCACCGCTTCCGCTGCCGCCACCGGCGACGAGGAGGAAGTACTTCTCGAGGCCGAGAAGCACGGCGGTGAGGGAGGGGGAGAAAAATAATTACACTCTGCTGAAAGTGGATTTTGCACCCACCAAACCCACTTCTGGGAACCCGCATCCCCACCACCGCCGTCGACGATAAAGAGAAAGCATTTCTCGGCGCCGAAAAGCTCGCCGACAAAGGAGGGCGCACACGGCCCACCACCTACCCCAGAGGGCGGCGGTGAGCGCGGCCTCGACGATGTCGGTGGTGAGGAAGGCGAGAAATGCACATGAGCATTTCTGGATTAGCACTTTTGTTTGTTTAAAACAAAAAAAAAATTAACTAAAACTCTAAAAACTAGAAAATAATAAAGCAAACCAGAGAAGAAGAAAGAAGAAGGGCCCGTTTGGCCTAACTTCTGAAAAAATGATTTTCGAAAAAGTGATTTTGGTTCAGAGAAATGACTTTGGTTAAAAGCTATAGAACGTTTGGCTGAGTTTAGATAAAAGAGATTTTTCTGAAGTGATTTTGAAAAGTTGTTTGGCAAATTTTTTTTGATCTTTGCATAAATTAATATTTTTATTAAATTTTATTTAAAATAATTTAAAATCTAAATTTAAAATTGAATTAAAATTAAAATTTTTAAATTTCAAAATTATACAAAATTTAAAATTTGATATTTTAATTAAAAATAATTTAAAAATTTAAAATTTAAAATTAAAAGTAATTATGAACTTTAAAATTTAAAATTATAAATTTAAATTTAAAAATATAAATAATTATGAAATTTAAAATATTAAAATTTTAATATTTAAAAATATAAATATAAATTATAAATTCAAACTTTAATTTAAATTTAAAATTTAAAATCTAACATTTAAATAAAAATTAAAAAATAAAATTAATAATTAAAATATAAATTTAAATTTAAAATTTAATATTAAATTTAGATAAATATAATATATAAATTTAAAATATAACATTTTGAATTATTTGAAATTATAAATTTAAATTCTCAAATTTATTTAAGTACAATAATTAAATTTAATTTGAATTTGAAATTTAAAATAATTATGAATATAAAATTTAAATATTAAAATTTAAATTAAATTTAAAATTGAAAAGAAATTGAATTTAATAATTATGAATTTAAAATATAATAATTTAAATTTGAAATATTTATAATTAAAATGTTAAATTTGAATATTAGAATTTAATTTTACAAATTAATAATTTAAATTTAAAATTTTAAAATTTATAATTTGGAGATTAAAACTTGTAATTTAAAATTTAAAATTTTAAAAATTTTAAATTTAAAATTTAAAATCTAAAATGTTAAGTTTTAAATTTTATCTTAAATTTGAAATTTGAAATTTGAAATTCCAAAATCTAAATGGTGAGAGTTGAAATTTAAAATTAAAATTTAAAATTTAAAGATTGAAATCTATTTTTCAAATTTTAAAATTTAAAAGTTAAAATTTAAAATTCAAATATAAATCTGAAATTTAAAAATTAAAATTAAAATTAAAATTAAACATTGAATTTAGAATTAAAATAAAAATTTGAAGTTTGAGTCTAAAATCGGAATCAAATTTCAAGAAGCAGTTTTTTTCTGCTTCTGATTCTGGGCTTTCAAAATCAGTTTTCTTATTCTGAAAAGCAGAATCAGGCTTTAAAATTGAGGTTGTCAAACGTTGTATTGAGCCGAAAATCATTTTTCAACCCAAAAGTACTTTTTAAATACTTGGCCAAACACCCCCTATATCTAGAATAATAGTACGGATTTTCAGTTGAGAAATTTCTACATTTTTCATGAACATTATTCAATTTACAATGTTCATGTTTGTCTCTACTTGATGCATATCTACAAAGAAAGGGCTTTTTTTGCAAATAGCCCCCTGACAAATTTTATTTATAAAAATAGCCCCGTCCAAAAATTATTTGCAAAAATGGCCCTGCCCCTGCTATGCCAGCGCCACGTCAGCGCCACGCGGGCAGGGCGGGCCCAGGTATTTAAGTTGAACACGGTGAACCATTCACCGTGTTCAATACAAGTTTTTTGTATTGGACACGGTAAATGTTTCACCGTGCCCAATACAAATACCCCAACAATGGCTAAGTTGGAGGTATTTGTATTAGACACGGTGAACCATTCACCGTGTCCAATTATTTGTATTGGACATGGTGAATGGTTCACCGTGTCCAATACAAATATTTCAATCTTAGCTTTTTTGTATTGGATACGGTGAATCATTCACCGTGTCCAATACAAACACTTTGTATTGAACACGGTGAATGGTTCACCGTGTTCAACTTAACCATCTGGCCCAGCCCCGCCCGCGTGGCGCTGACGTGGCGCTTCCGTGGCGGGGCCAGGGCCATTTTTGCAAATAAATTTTTGACAGGGCCAATTTTAAAAAAAAAATTGTAAGGGGGCTATTTGCAAAGAAAGCCCACAAAGAAACCATAACCCGTTGAATATGGTTTCTAGCAACTTCAAATACTCTTGATCAAATCCAATGGCATGATGTTAATATAGATGCTCGAGCATTGGATTTGACCATGCTCCCTCCTCCTAAGTGTGGCCTAGTTTCATTCTTAATATACATTATCATCATAAGCGATGAGATCCATTATTCTCCTAAATCTTGAGAGAGGAGGGAAAGAAGAAGCTATGGGAAGTAGTGAATAGATATATAATTTTCTCATCTTGCAATAGGCTTATCTTTCTTGTGTATCACAAATATTTGTTTACAATTTATCTTCTATCTTTACTCAAGTGACATTTGTAAGAAGGTGCCTACAAGTGTGTAAAAAGAAAATGTTATCTCAAATTTGTTTTTCTCAGTATATGATAAATTATCCCCACTGGGGATTGTAAAAAGGTCGGTATACTAATACACTGCTTCACAACTCTAGTGACTCAAATTTCTATTTTATCATTAGTAGAGAAAATCTGTATTTGGCACGAGTTACCATCGTACAACTCGGCATTTAGAATGTTAAGACACATAAATAGTGTATTCAGTTTCTCTTCACAGTTCTTGTATTAATACTTTATCCTATAGTTGCATGCATGGTTAAAGAAGAAAGTTATTTCTTTCATTCTTCAGTATTGGTCTCATAGCAGGAAGTTATTATTGGATTTTATTAGATTTTTGTGATTTAAAACTTTTTAAGATTTCTTTGGAGCCCAATTATTATTAATGGGCTTTGCTTTGGAGCCCAACTTAAGTTTTCATGTGTGAGATTTAGTCCCACATTGAAAACCAAATGGATGTTGATGGTATATATATATATATATATTGCTTTATTCTTAAACTAGTTGCTTGGGAGAAAATGAGATTTATACTCTCGTTTAAACACACGTATGGCACGAGCAAGAGCACGAGCTGGGTCTGGCGGGCGGCGGTGCGTGCGTGCAGTTCATACATCCGATTTATTTTATTTTATTTTATATTTATTTTTTCGTTTTTATCTTTATCCTAATCTTTATCCGTATAATCTTAGCCTTATCTTGTTATACACAGGGAGGGGGTTGCGTGAGTTCGAGAGGAACCCGAGCATACCTAAACCCTACCTCGTCATTTCCTACTTTCTCGCAATTAATCTTTTCTGCCGATTTTCACCAAGTTTTCTTTGCTGGATCTGAAGCTTGTTGGGTTCGTCTTGCGCCACATTGAAATCGTGCCTGTTTGAAGTGAAATAATACTTATAGGATGAAACAATCCTAATCATAATCAAAATACAATCCTAATATGTCTCATGTTGACCGTAAAATTTTGAGGCCGATAATTATAACCCATAATAAGCCCATCATAAATGTGAGTTAGTGGGCCTCATGAAAGCACTTTAAAATTTCAGACCTATACAACAATTCGGGCCTCATTCCAGTCCATTAAATATTATCATTTGTGCCCAATAAATTTCATTGAAATGGGCCTGATCAACGACGGCCCATATCCACACCCTATAAAATATCTGTTCGAAGTTCGATTTCAAACCACAACTCATTCAAAATTCAATTTCGAATTTCGAATCCCCGACCAATTCCCAAAATATCCTCCAACCATCCAACAACCCATTCAAAATTCGATTTCGAATTTCGAATCCCCAACCAATTCCCAAAATATCCTTCAACCATCCAACAACCCATTCAAAATTCGATTTTAAATTTCGAATCTCCAACCAATTTCAAAAATATCTTCCAACCATCCAACAACCGATTCAAAATTCGATTTCAAATTTCGAATCCCCAACCAATTCCCAAAATATCCTCCAACCATCCAACAGCCGATTTAAAATTCGATTTCGAATTTCGAATCCCCAACCAACCCCTAAAATATCTTTCAACCAACCACAACAACCGATTCAAAATTCGATTTCGAATTTTGAATTCCCAACCAACTCCCAAAATATCTCCCAACCAACCACATCTATTCGAATTTTGAATACCTATTCATCCAACAACCGATTCAAAATTTGATTTTGAATTTTGAATCCCTAACCGACTCCTCAAAATATCTCTCGCTGCCCCTCCTATTATAAATATGAGAATCGAAATCAATACGAGGGACGATAGACGGAGGAGAGAAAAAAATAGAGAGACGAGAGCGATATAGAGAGATTGCGAAAAAAAGAGGAGAGATAATAGTATTTCCACCTTTGCTACACATGTTCCGACGTACAAAAAAATTCAAAGGAGGAGAGATCGCCGAGCCGCGGAAAGAAGGAGATATCGCCGAGCCACAGAAAGAAGGAGAGATCGCCGAGCCGCTTCATCCAATCCGTCATTTGATCAAGGAGGAGAGATCGCCGTCGCCAAGCCGCTTCATCCGATCTGGCATCTGATCAACAGGAAACGTCGGACGATAGACGGAGAGAGATAATAGTATTCCCACCTCTGCTACCCACGTTCCGACGTAAAAAAAAAATCAAAGGATGAGAGATCGCCNAAGAAAGAAGAAAAAAAAATATAATAAAACATATCAAAAAAAAAATCTTTTTTCTCACCCTTTTTTTTTCTTTTTTTTTTAAGTCCTGCTATCATAGTCATCCATACCATCTAGACGACTTCGATGGGAGAGTAGAGAGGAACCAATGGCTTCCCGTTTCTTCGAACCTCTCGATACTCCATTCGAAGCTGTTAATTGATGGGATGGATGATTTACATTGCCGTGACCACCTCCAGCATCGCCGGTTTGGTATTTTCGAAAGAAGAGGGGAGGGGAATCAAAGATTTCCCGTTTCTTCGGACCTTTCAATCTCTTTTGAAAATATCAAACCAAATTCACCGGCCGAATAGATCCGAGCCACCGTCATCATCTTCACCGACGTCATCTCCAGCATCGCCGATTTGGTGTTTTCGAAAGAAGAGTGGAGGGGAATCTCCGATTCCCCGTTTCTTCGGACCCTTCAACATCTTCCGAAAATGTCAAATCAAATTCGACGGCCGAACAGATCCGCGCCACCGTCATCATCTTCACCAATGTCATCTCCAGAATCACCGGTTTGGTGTTTTCGAAAGAAGAGGGGAGGGGAATCAAAGATTCCCCGTTTCTTTGGACCCTTCGATCCCTTTCGAGAACATTGAATCAATCCACAAAACTTTCAGACCAGTTTAGATTCAAGTCAAATTATAATCAAACGGGGATTTCTTCGGACCCCAAATCATAAATCAAATGGGGATTTCTTCGGACCCCAAATCAAATCAAAATCAAACAGGAATTTCTTTGGACCCCAAATCATAAATCAAACGGGGATTTCTTTGGACCCCAAATCAAACCAAAATTAAATGGGAAGTTCTTCGGACCCCAAATCAAATACAAATCAAAAGGTGATTTCTTCGAACCCAAAATCAAATCGAAATAAAAAGAAAATTTCTTCGGACCCCAAATCAAATAAAAATTAAAAAGAGGATTTTTTCGGACCCCAAATCAAATTACAAAATCAAAAGGGAATTTCTTCGGACCCCAAATCAAATTGCAAAATCAAAAGGGAATTACTTCGGACCTCAAATTAATTGCGAAATCAAAAGGGGATTTCTTCGGACCTCAAATCAAATCGAAATAAAAAGGGGATTTCTTCTGACCCTAAATCAAATAAAAATCAAAAAGGGGATTTTTTCGGACTCCAAATCAAATTGCAAAATCAAAAGGGGATTTCTTCGGACCCCAAATCAAATTGCAAAATCAAAAGGGGATTTCTTCGGACCCCAAATCAAATTGCAAAATCAAGAGGGGATTTCTTCGGACCCCAAATCAATTGCGAAATCAAAAGGGGATTTCTCCAGACCCCAAATCAAAAAAAAATCAAAAGGGGATTTCTTCGGACCCCAAATCAAATTGCAAAATCAAAAGAAGGTTTCTTTGGACCCCAAATCAAGTTGCAAAATTAAAAGGGGATTTATTCGGACCCCAAATCGAATTTCAAAATCAAAAGAGGATTTCCTCGGACCCGAAATAGAATTGAAAAGAAAACCAAGTCCACAAATAGAACCCAAATCCGGACTCAAATCCAAACCAAGTCCACAAATAAAATCCAAACCCAACCCAAACCAAGTCCACATAAGGACCCAAATCCGAATCAAGTTCACTAACAAAGCCGAAACTTGAACCTAAATCCAAACCAAGTCGACAAATAAACCCAAACCCAAAACCCAAATCAAATCCAAATCCAAACCAAATCAAGTCCACAAATAAACCCAAACTTGAACCCAAATCCAAATCAAGTCCATAAATAAACCCAAACCCAAACCAAATCAAGTCCACAAATAAATTCAAACTTGAACCCAAATCCAAATCAAGTCCATAAATAAATCCAAACCCAAAACCCAAATCAAATCCAAACCCAAACCAAATCAAGTCCACAAATAAATCCAAACTTGAACCCAAATCAAATCCAAATCCAAACGAAATCAAGTCTACAAATAAACCCAAACTTGAACCCAAATCAAATCCAAACCCAAACCAAATCAAGTCCACAAATAAACCCAAACCCATAACCAAAATCAAATCAAACCTAAATCCAAACCAAGTACACAAATAAACCCTAACCCAAAACCCAAATCAAATCCAAACCAAAACCAAACCAAGCCCACAAATAAAACCCAAACCCAAAACCCAAATAAAACCCAAACCCAAAACACAAATTAAATTCAAATTCAAACCAAATCAAGTCCACAAATAAACCGAAACTCAAATCCAATCCAGTCTACAAATAACCCTAAATCCAAATCCAATCATAAATAGAACCCATACCCGACTTCCAACTTGGATTCATGAACCAAGTTTATGACCTAAATCCCATGAATCAGGAACCGAGAACCAAGTTTATGAACCCAAATTCCTTGAATCATGAACCAAATCCTATAATCAAGTTCGTGAATCAAGTCCATACACCAAATCCCATAAACTATGAACCAAATCCCACATCCCATGTACCAAGTTCATGAACCATACACCATATTCCATGAACCATACCCAAATTCATAAACCAAGTCTCATGAACCATAAACCAAATCTCATAAGCCAAGTTCACGAACTATACACCATGAACCATGAACCATACCCAAGTTCATGAACCGAATCTCATGAACCATAAACCAAACCCATAAACCATACACCAAGTTCATGAATCATAAACCAAGTTCATGAACCATACCTTATGAACCATGAACCATGAACCAAATGAACCAAGTTCATGAACCATACATCATGAACCATAAACCATACACCATGAGCCATAAACCATACACCAAATTCATGAATCATAAACTATGAACCATATCCATGAACCAAATCACATGAACCATACATCATATCCCATGAACCATACCCAAGTTCATGAACCAAATCTCATATACCAAACCCAATGAACCATATTCAAGTTTATAAAACAAATCCAATACCCAAATCTCATGAACAATAAACCAAGTTCGTGAACCAAATGAATCAAGTTCATGAACTATGAACCAAATTCATAAACGAAGTCCATAAACCTCATGAACCATAAACCAATTTCATGAACCATGAACTATGAACCATGAACCAAATTCATAAACCTCATCCATGAACCATATCCAAATTCATGAACCAAATCCCATACACCAAACCTCATGAACCATAAACCATAACCCAAGCCCATGGACCGAATCCCATGAACCATATACCAAACCTCATGAACCATATACCAAATCCTATGAGCCATGCACCAAACTATATCCAAATCTCATGAACCACATGAGCTATATCTTAACCTCATGAACTGAATCATGTTCATATCCTATATACCCGAATCTTATGAACCAATACCCAAATCTCATGCCCAAAGTTCATCATGAACCTTTTCTTTACTCTAGCTCATATACCTAGAATGAAAATTAAATATCGACTACCCCTAATATATATACTTAGGGCTAAGTCAATCGCCTTAGCACATATAACTAAGGCAAAATCATCTTCAAATTGACAGAGTTCTAAATTATGTACTTAGAATTCAGTCAAATGATATCAAATTTATTCGAACTCTAACACATATGCTTAGAGGTCATCCGACTAACCCTTTATACATATCCTTTAGGGTCTAGTCAACCTTTTGCTCTAGCACATATATTTAGAGTCGAAGTCAAACCAAGCCCGACTGGTCCTAACACATACACTTTGGGTCTAGTCAGCCTTTTGCTCTAGCATATCTACCTAGAGTGAAATCCATACCCGATCGAGCTCTAATACATATACTTGGAGCTCATGCAAATCAAATCCGACGAACCCTAACGCAATACCTTAGGGCTTAGTCAGATCCTCACTCTAGCACATATAACTAGAGTGGAAAATATATTAAACTGGATTAATCCTGATACATATACTCGGGAATTAGTCTACTTTCGGATAATTCGACCCACCTCAATACATATAGTTGGGGTCGGATCACAACCAAGGTGAATATAATCGGACTCTAAGACATATACTTAGAGCCAATTAGACTCTAATACATAGAGTTTAATATCGACTAGGTCTTAACACATATACTTAGGACCTAGTCAATCTCAAATCCAACTGAATCCTAATACATATACTTAGGATTCAATAAACCAAGACACGATTCATCTCATCCCATCTATAAAGGTCTCTTAATCGAAGGTGCCCTAATTCTACGGGGGTAATTAATAGTAGGTACTTGCATCTATTGGAAGCCATGGACCTGCAATACCTGATACCCATATACATATAAATACTAATCTGAATCATGAATACTACCCCCACGGGAAAATCCATCGACTGTGCGAGGTGCGTCATTCGTGGTGGCAGACAGTGCCGACGGGTGGAACGTGGTAGTTGTATCACTGGAAGTAATTGCCGAGAAGCCTCGCATGTGGAGGGGCAATTTCGCTTTTAGAACAGTGCTCTGTACGCCTCGATCCACAGGTCTTATCTAAACCTTTTCTTTATAGTATTTGTTATTTATTTTCTTTCTCGAAATTTTTCTAAACCTGAAATTAAACTTTCAAATTGTTATTAACGAATATTTTAATAAAAGATGAGAAAGATTTTGCAACAATCTAGAAGCGAAATTGATTTAATCTTTCTGTTTCTTTTATTATAGAAATTAAAATATTTCTTTCCTACAATTAATATATATCTTACTGTTATTTTTCTAAAATTCAAAACTGTTTTATGACATAACAGTAGAATTAATCTGTGAACAGATTTTTTTTATTATGGAGGATTCAGCGAAACCTTTTACTTTTGATGGTCGTAATTTTAAGAGGTGGCAGAACCAAATAAGGTTCTGGCTCACCATATTTGGGCTGGTTTCTGCTATCTCGGATTCTGCCGAGATTGGCAATGGATCTGCACCTGAAAGTGCAACCCAGACTGTGGTCAATAGACTGATTACTCGAAGCCAAGCCCAGACTGGATCCACTCATCCCTCCATTGAAACTGTAACTACTTCTACATCTAGAGTTGTCACGCCCCGGGACCTGCGAAGGCCTTCCCGGTAGCGCGCCCAGACCCGCCATATGCCTATACATATAAGGCGTCTACAACAAAGCGGAAGAATAAGATAAGAGATGAACTACATCTAGAGATATCAGAGCAAGTATACATCTAGAATCTATAGTAGATAAAACATAACTAAACAATAAAAGTAAAGCATAAAGTTATACAGTATCCATCTCAAAAGTACAAAAAGGGGTGGTCTCTACAAATGGTACAATTCTCTCCACCTCTCCAAAAAGAAACAAAAGAGAGGTGGACCACCTATCCAATAATCCCTCGCTAGTTAGCCCGAGGCGATTCCTTTCCCGCGATCCCGAGACTCTCCCGGAGTGGAAGGCTCTGAAAGAAAACATAAAATAGGGGGCGTGAGAACTATAATTTATAGTTCCCAGTGGGCAATTACTGACCTTAGCAAAATGCACCACTAGGCCCAAGTCATGAGCAGATGTAGAAAATGAAATAACAACTGCGGAAATAAAAGCATATAATGAAATGCTATACTACTATGCCACAAGTATACATGATATGAACATGGAGTACATCTACTCTATCATGAATCCAATATGCCGATATATAACAAGTATGCTCTATCATGGCTACCAAGTAAGCTGTGATGCAACAAGTAATACTATCAAGTATACAATATGTCCCAAAATTCAATACATATCTAGTATGTACTATCATGGCAACTAAGGGTACCACAAATCCCAATGTCAGCTAAATCCAACTACGATATACTATCAAGTAGTGATTGTCATTTAATCGATTAAGGTTCATCATTCAATCTTATCCAGGACCAACACATGTGTAGTCCAAGTTGTGCCGCCTAGCTGCCGGTGGTAGCTCCAACATTCCCCCTCGAGGAATGAGACTGTCCCACCAGACCCTACAGGCTCCTCGCCACCTAGCTGCCCGTGGTAGCTCGTCATCCCACTCTAGAATGAGACTGTCCCACGTGACCCTACAGGTGTCTCAATCCCGCACGCGCGAACTGCGTCGCAAAAGGCCAACTACGGAGTGCCGGCTTGCAGGGAGCGACCCTCACAAGCATGTGCGAATGAGCACAAATGGCAAGTAACCATAGTCATCATGTCACGGATCTCGTCATCATGTCTCTAACATGGAATAGCTACTAGTAACCCCAAGGGTCTAGTCTATGTCTCAAAGTGAAGTTCCAACATTCACTAAGTCTAGTGCCTCTTTAGGACACTAGAACATTACTGTATCCAAGCATGTTCCAATTTTCATGCCTCTTTATGGCATTATTTACTAGGTTCATACATATCCCAAGCTCAATGTCGCTTTATGACATTAGCTTAATATACAAATTCCAAGCCCAATGCCTCTTTATGACATTAGCTTACTCTATGAATAATAGGTTAATACGCATACTCTCTAGCATGATCTCACATTGCTAATATGTACCTAGCATGTATTCCATAATGCATATAAATATTAACATGCATCTATTCACTAACAAATGGTTTCAATGCGTCCGTATGCAACTATCAACATAGCATAATTCTCATAATATTAATATGCACATACAATTCACATATCATTCAAGTCAAATGCCTCTCTATGGCATTACTTTGCTAGACTCATTCATAGCTCAAGCCTGATGTCGCATTACGACATTAGCTCCCTAACTCACAAGTTATTCAAGTCCAAAGCCACTTTATGGCCTAATGTATTCTCTTATGTCCAAATAAGATTTATGTCCAAGGCATATTATATTTGTCATGTCTACTATATGGAGCATGATTCCAAGTCCCAATTAGAATGCTAAACCCATGCCTAAGTCTCACATACAAGTTCTCTACTACATAGATGTCCGAAAATGCATTGTATATAACATATGCATTTATACTTGTCATATTCACTAAATACAACACGATCTAAAGCCACAATTAAGAATGCTATCCATAAGGCAAAGCCCAACACGAAAACTCTCTACTACATAGAGGTCCGAAAATGCATTGTATATAACATAAGCATTTCAAGCATTCTAAAATTCACAAATAATGCATCTTTCATGAAAATGCGTGATTTTCTATTTTACGCTACTTAAATTCACATAAATGAGATTTTCTCATTTGTAGCGAGGTCAAACCCACCGAGTGCTCCACGCGACCCTTCGTGCCCCCGACTCTCTTAGCTCCAAGACTTTAGGTGATGTCATGATGCTACGATTCCAGTTTCGTGATTTTTAGAAGCTTACGCCGCGAGCTGCGGCAATCTGTACCGAAATCGGCCTTTCCTTCAATATCTTCGCGTAGCCTCGTCGTATCGCCGAACCGACTTCGCCAGCCCGTCAGAAAACCTAGCAATTAGGTTTATACAGGCTCAATTTAGATCGAACCCTCACATATTTCAAAATCCTATTTTTGAGCCCTAACATGCAATTACCTCTAAATAATCCAAATTAAATGGAGCAACATGCTAAGAATGCTCATTAGAGGCTACTAGAATACTTAAGGTTGAGGATTAAGCCAAATCCCAAAAGTTTACCAAAAAGTGAACGCCGAGACGGAAGCACGCCGCTCCAACGGGTGCACGAAAGCTCGATCCGTCGCTCCCAACGCGTTCGCAAGCTCGTTCTCCGCCAACGCCGTGAATTTGGGCAAAGATCTAGAGAGATGAGAAAGTTATTTAGAGAGAGAAAGTGAGGATTTCTCTCACTACCACCATGAACGTGTGGTGTTGTGGGGGTGGTGGTGGCTGTGAAGAAGAAGAAGACTAGAAGCTTCTACTTATAGTCAACACCCCAATAGTAGCATACACTATTCACTTCAGGCAGTACGAAATCTGATATCTTTCGCCGAAGCCCTTTGAATATCCGTTTGAGCTCAAATTTGACAGTCATGTTCGGTTTTGCTTAAATTAACGAAAAAAATTTTAATCTTTCAGTTTTGACCCCGTTTGGTCACCGAAAGCTGTACCGAACTGTAATCTTTATCAGATAACTGTTGGATTTTATTTTTCACCTTCCGGGTGTCAGAATGACATGAAACTTTAAATCTAGCCTCATAAAAATAATTTTGACATATTCCCAGATTTTTGAAATTTTCTGACACTGTGCATTTTCTGCTAAAATAATAGCCTCGATTCGCACAGAAAATTCAAAATCTTCTGTTCTCGCTCTGATTACCGCACGAGCCGTTCCCGACTTATATTTTACTTCTATAAATCCAATAAAAATAGTATCTCACACTATTTTTATTTATTTTTATCCTTATTTTAAAATCCGGTATGCTACAAGAACCGTACCTCCTGTTTACCCTAACATGATCAACTACCATTGTTTAAAGCGGATTCTTAGTACCCTATCTAACAAATTATATGACACATACTGTAGTGCTAAAACAGCTAGGAACTTTGGACATCCTTAGAAAATAAATACGGGCAAGTTGATCCTACCCAGAAGAGATACCAGGCATCTGATCTAATTAAATTTAAGTTGGTAAATAATAAGTCCATGTCTGACCAGCTTCATGATTTTGAGCATATAATTGAGCAGCTTAGATCTAGTGGTGTAGATCTTGATGAAAGTTTTTTAATTGCCGCCCTTATAGATAAGTTGCCATCCTCTTGGTCGAACCATACAAACGATCTTAACCACAATCAAAGAGAGCTATCCCTGAATTATGTCCTAAGATCCATTAGGATAGAAGAGTCGAACCGAGCTAGGGATAAGAAGCCCAGTGAACCTTCAACCCAAGCCAACCTATTAGAGAATCCTAAAAATAAGGTTAGAAACTTCTAGCCTCACCGGAACTTTAAGAATAAGCCTTTCCACCGTAGGAAGTTCAACCCAAACTTTAAGAAACCTAAACTTGAGGAAAGTGGAGACAACTTTGGTTGCTTTATGTGTGGGAAGATGAACCATTTTGCGAAAGATTGCTACTTTTGTAATACTCGACCTTTCGTATAAAAGAAGAAGAAGGAATCTCTACCTGAACGCGAGATGAATATGATGACTACTAGGTCTGACCCTTCTTGTAAAGTACCGGACTTCTAAAATCATGAAGTTACGGTACATTTGGTTGGAGAGCCATTAGAATGGTTCCGGTGAAGTTCCGGTTAAGTCCGGAAGCACTCGGGCGTTTCGCTGCGTGTAGGCGCAAAGAGGGACCCGAAAGACTATGTTGGGTCGTGAACTAAATTTGGCGTTAGCGTGGATGAAAAGATGATGAAAACACGTTCGAAAACATATTTGGAGAGTCTCAGTTCGATTTGAAAAGAATCGGAGGCCAAACGAGCGAAAATGAGCGAAAACGGAGAAGAAACGGTGAAAAAGCTGAAAATTTGGCTAAGTCCTAAAATGCTGCATTTCTGGACCTACAGGGACCGGTCCCTCAAGTCCAAGGACCGGTCCCTTATACAAAAAATGGCCCCGCGGGGGCAGTGCATTATTTGGAGAGTTGAGGGTCTTTTGTGCAATTTGTGCACTTATGAGAGAGTATAAGAGCAAGGGTTCTCTTCTCCCTTTCATTTCTCATGACCTAGACCTAAAAGAACACCCTCTCTCTCTCTAGGAAGCTTCCTTTCTCTGTAGAAGTTGATCAAGAGGAGGAGAAGGGTGGAGATTGGAGCTTGGAGAAAGGTTTCGATCATCTTCTTCTTCCTTTGCTTGGAGAAGAAACTTAGTTGAGGTAAGCTTTGATGCTCATTAATGGTGAATCACTAGAGCTTGGATTTTAATCTCTAGAAATGGTTTATTTGGAATCTTAGCATGCTAAATAGATGATAAATGCTAGAATCTAGAGGATTAACGGTGGATTTTGCCGTAGTTGTAAACTAGGACTCCAAAATGGGGTTTTGGAAAATCTAGGGTTTTGATCTCATTAGGATGGTTGTAAACCTAATTGCTAGGTATTCTGACGCATTGGCGAAGTCGGTTCGGTGATTCGTCGAGTCGGTGCAAAGATATTGAAGAAAAGAACCTTCCGGCATTCGTTTTTGCCTGGAGGGCCGAGGTGGCATCCATAAATCGTGGGATCGGGTTCCGAGCATCGTAACGAGAAATCGAAGACCTTTAATTTTCGGATTGCAGATCGGAGGTCGTTCGGTGGTCGCGCGTGAGTTGGGTCGAGCAGAGCGGCGTGCGCCGCGGGAGGCCGATTGCGAGTGACGACGAGCAATCGGAACGCTATAAAAGGTAGGTGGTGACCATCCCGAAGCAGTTGAACTGCTCGCTATGTCTAAGTATTATAGTTGATCAATTATGCATTTGAGCATGATGCATTATAGGGTGCTTAATTAGTTGCTATATATTCTTGCATGTTAGAGGTAGTGTTGTATTACTTGTTTAACACTTGAGCCTTGTATGCATGAGATTGAGATATGTTGATTAGTAACCCTATAATGAGATGATAAATGTTGATTTGATCCTAGGTAGGCGAAAACCTATTGGCATGTGGACTAGTGTAACTATTATGCATAATAGGGTATTAAATAGTTGCATTTCCATCCTTGCATGATCCTTAGTAGTGTAGCAACATGAGTTTGGCACTTGACTTAGGATGCATGAGAATAGGAACTTGTGACTTAGAACCCTATAGTGGTAAAGTAAATGATGAACTTAATCTTGTGCTGACGAGAACCAAAGAACGAGTGGCATCTAGATAAATGAATAACTTGACGAGTGGCATGATAAGTAAAGTAAAATGGAAACACTTATTGCATGTTGAACCTAGGGATGAACTAGCTCCCAAATGATGTTGTCTAGAGTGGTAGGGTATCCTCTGTGATGAGGATTTGATCATACTCATATGTCTATTCAAAGCTTGGGGTGGTCGCTCCACACAAGCAGTGCACTCCGGAATTGTCACACGATAGGGATAGCCTTTTGGGTCCCGCAGACGGTCTTGGGCGATTGAGCTGATCCTTCCCAGGTGAGTCGGGTGAGTGAGCTGATCCTCACCTGTGAGATAGAGATTGGGTTGTGGTACCTGTGTTGAGTTGGGCGAGTGAGCGGATCCTCCCCGTAGAGAGTGTGTTGTGAGTCGGGCGAGTGAGCGGATCCTCCCCGTAAAGAGTGTGTGTGTGTTGTGAGTTGGGCGAGTGAGCGGATCCTCCCCGTAGAGAGTAGGTTGTGAGTCGGGCGAGTGAGCGGATCCTCCCCGTAGAGAGTGTGTTGTGAGTCGGGTGAGTGAGCGGATCCTCATCAGTGTGATCGAGTAGATGTGGCGCCTATAAGGGGGCCGTGAGATTGAGACGCGAGATAGAAGGCGAGCCCACGGGTTAGCCAAATGATTGGGTGATTTAATGAATAGCATCGTTGTTGGACATAGTAGCATAGTAGCTAGCCTTTACTATGTAGTGCATGCATTCATTATATTAGATTAAGGAATGGTAGAGTACCTGTACTTTTCTTATTGTTATCGCTTTCAAGTTATCTATCTATCTATCTGCCAATGCCTGCTTAGACCTAGTGAGGAGATCGGCGGAGTCGACGGCCGAACCCACTGGGAACTATTTGTAGTTCTCACCCTACTTTGTTGCAGTGCCGAGTACAAGCGCGCCGGTTTAGGATCGTGGTAGGGGCTTAGCGCCCTAGTAGTTGTAGTAGCTTACCTTCCTTTTTGCATTAGAGCTACCCTATGTACTTGAGAGTAGATGATGTATAGGGTGAGATAAGTTGGAGAATTGTAAACTTTATGTTTATGTTTTGGAAGAATGTAAATGTAATCAATGTAAATAATGGTTGAATGGTTGTAATAGTTAGTTAGTATCTCTCTTTTATTCACTTGTATGTACTCTACTGGTGATGCTTGCTCTTGGTTGTTTAGCACTGGTTGTGCTCTCGTGGTTGTTGTTGATCGTGTATGTATTCAAGTTGATTTCCTGGGAACTTGTTGTACATGATCTCGTCGTTTTGCCTTGGGCGGACAGGGAAGGTGCTGTCCGTTCGGCGTCTGTCCGACGCGCTCGAGCCGGACCAAATTGGTAGCGGGTTTCGGGGTGTGACAGATAAGATGATATCAGAGCATGTTAAGAGCAAGTAAAGAGGGAGACTAGGATGGGCCTAGGAGACCCTAGGATGGTAAACCTTAAGGCCATAGGTGCGTGAGTGGAACGTGAACCTATGCGGTGGCGGAAGTTGATTTGATTGGGTCGAAAATGGTGATGTATCTCTAGTAGTGATTAGAGATGAACTCAAGTGGTATGACTTCTTTACTCGAGGTGGTTGTGTCGCCGTCCGACGACATAAAGCCAAGAGTCTAGAACGAGTACACTTGCGTACTTCCGCCTGATTATGTTGTTGAGACGTGTTGTTTCGTGATTGCGAGGAGATGTTGGGTTAAGGTAATTAACCAACTTGTTGCGTTTCAGGAACGAATGTCTCCGAGATGCTACGTGCGTAGTTTCGTTCCGGCACCGCCGCCTGAGGTGCCTGAGCAAGCTGAGCAAGGCGGGTCAAGCGAAGTGCAAGAGCTGGGGGCACAGATGACTGTGCTAGTTGGCGCAGTGCAGCAGCTGCAAGGGCTTGTAGAGCGACAGATGGCGGCGGCGGCCCCGACGACAACCGAGGGTCATGATCCGCCTGCACTCTCGGCTCGAACGCCAGTTGCGACTGAGGGTGAGGGCATTGCGGCGCCTCTGGTGGCAGCACATCCCCTGTCGGCAAGTGTTCCTGCGGCGGCGTCGGGTTCTGCAACCCGCGCGGCAATCGAGGAGTCGGAGTGGGAGTGCGGCTACACGGCGCTCACAAGGTTCATGAAGTTCCGTCCTCCGACCTTCGATGGCGAGGTAGTAGACCCGTGGACGGTGGAGACGTGGTTAGCCACAATGGAAACCTTGTTTGATGATATCTATACCCTCGGGCAAGATAAGGTAATTTTGGCCGCTCATTGTTTCGATAAGAGGGCTAGAGTGTGGTGGCGGAGGGTAAAGCAAGATAGATCTCCGGATTTACCCCCGATTGATTGGGCGGAGTTTCGGGGACTGATGTTCACGGAGTACTTCCCCGACAGTGACAAGAGAAGGATGCATGAGACCTTTCGGAAGTTAAAGCAGGGTAACCGCATGGTACGCGAGTATGAGCGGGAGTTCACATATATCCTGAACTGCGTGCCGGATATGGTTAGGATCGAGCAGGACCGGGCAGAGTGTTTCGTGCGGGGACTCCGGCTCGATGTTTTCTGATTGGTGCATGCCTTCAAGTTTCATACGTTCGCGGAGGTGTTGGACCGTGCTCTGTGGGTCGAGCACGGCAATGTGTGCATTCTCGAGGAGCGCGAAGAGTTCGAGAAGGAAAAGGGAAAGAGGCGGACCGGCGGTGGTTCTGGAGGTCAATCGGGTTCCAAGAAGCCCCCGAAGTACCCGCGAGAACGGCCCGAGGGCCGTGAAGTGCAGTGGTGCGTCTTTTGTGGTGGAGACCACCGAATGACGCAATGTGAGCATTGCCGTGGGAGATGTTATGAATCCGGCCAGGCGGGCCACATGGCCTATGATTGCCCAAGAAAGGCTTTGGTTTCCCTGTCTGTCGCATCGGCTCCGGCAATTCCAGGCCATTATGGAGGAGCCCCACCTATGGTTGGGTCGGCTGGACGTGCTTTGGTGCCACGTCGGCCTGAGGCGACCCGATCTGCTCCAAGTGGGCGGGTGTATGCCGCCCAAGTTGAGGAGCCTACTGCTGCGAATGATGTCATGGCAGGTATGGTTTAGTTGAAGCAAGTATGTACCTTTGCATGATATTAAATAAGTGCATTACATGCATTGTAGTTGTGGTCGTTTGCTACTATTTGTTCATAAGCATAGTAGAGACCAAGGCATGGGTCGGTGTGGTTACCCTAGCATGCATGAGTGGTGGTAGCGCGATGCCTACCTCGAATTGAGAAGGGCAGTAGTCCGAGCTTAGATTCGGGAGCGAGAGATGCCACGTGTTGGATCTCGAGATCGAGCATGCGTTAAGGGTGCGATAGTGACCCAACCCGATGAATTGTAGCGGTTTGAGGTCTTAGTTGCTCCTGATCGGAGTGTGTGCAAATTCCAAAGTGAGAATTTCGCCCAGTTATGATTTGGTCAACGCTTGCAAGCGTTGACCACATGTGGTTGGAGAGACGTTACGAGTGTCGAGACGGTTAGGCTATAGGCTTGAGTAAAGTTAGTGACTGTTGGTCCACATGTGGAAACCGAGGTTATCGGTTTGGCCAATAACTCTGTCGAGGAGTTTGGTTTGGATTTGCAGACAGAGTGTTCGTGTGAGTTCGTTGTAGAGCGATTTGATGTTGGAAGTGGCAATTGAAAGATAAGGTAAAGTGGTCTCTTGGAGACACTTGAATACCGGATAGCCACATAGAATTCAAAATATTGCTCTCTTGAGGATTAACATTGGAGATGTGCCGAAGTGTGCCATCTCGTAGTAGAGCAAAGATCCGGATGTGATGGTAGCACTCGCGATTGATCGATGCACCAATGATATTGCTTCTGGGCAATGTCAGTGATCGAATCGGAGTGTTCCTCGATTAGGAGAGTAGTGCAAGGAGAGATTCCTTGTGTGCTAGTAATGCACTTTCGATGTTCTACTTAGCAAATATGAGTGAACTTGATCTCACATCCTCCAGAGTGGGCCTTTGGATAGCTCTGATGAGTGAAAGGCCACCCCGGAGTGCGAAAGTGCATTGGAACCCTCGATTACTCAATAAGTTGAGTTGATGTGTGTGTTAGATTTGAGGTGGTTAGTTTCGGGGACAAAACTCCTTTTAAAGAGGGGAGGATGTAAGGTACCAGACTTCTAAAATCATGAAGTTACGGTGTACATTTGGTTGGAGAGCCATTAGAATGGTTCCGGTGAAGTTCCGGTTAAGTCCGGAAGCAGTCGGGCGCTTTGGTGTGCGTAGGCGCAAAGAGGGACCCGAAAGGCTATGTTGGGTCGTGAACTAAATCTGGCGTTAGCGTGGATAAAAATATGATGAAAACACGCTCGAAAACATGTTTGGAGAGTCTCAGTTCGATTTGAAAAGAATCGGAGGCTAAACGAGCGAAAACGGAAAAGAAAGGGTGAAAAAGCTGAAAATTTTGCTAAGTCCTAAAATGCTATTTTTCTGGACCTACGGGGACCGGTCCCTCAAGTCCAAGGACCGGTCCCTTATACAAAAAATGGCCCCGCGGGGGCAGGGCATTATTTGGAGAGTTGAAGGTCTTTTGTGCAATTTGTGCACTTATGAGAGAGTATAGGAGCAAGTGTTCTCTTCTCCCTCTCATTTCTCATGACCTAGACCTAAAAGAACACCCTCTCTTTCTCTAGGAAGCTTCCTCTCTCTGTAGAAGTTGATCAAGAGGAGGAGAAGGGTGGAGATTGGAGCTTGGAGAAGGGTTTCTATCATCTTCTTCTTCCTTTGCTTGGAGAAGAAGCTTAGTTGAGGTAAGCTTTGATGCTCATTAATGGTGAATCACTAGAGCTTGGATTTTAATCTCTAGAAATAGTTTATTTGGAATCTTAGCATGCTAAATAGATGATAAATGCTAGAATCTAGAGGATTAACGGTGGATTTTGCCGTAGTTGTAAACTAGGGCTCTAAAATGGGGTTTTAGGAAATCTAGGGTTTTGATCTCATTTGGATGGTTGTAAACCTAATTGCTAGATATTCTGACACGTTGGCAAAGTCGGTTCGGCGATTCGTCGAGCCGGTGCAAAGATATTGAAGAAAAGGACCTTCCGGCATTCATTTCCGCCTGGAGGGCCGAGGTGGCATCCATAAATCGCGGGATCGGGTTCCGAGTATCATAACGAGAAACCGAAGACATTTAATTTCCGGATTGCAGATCGGAGGTCGTTCGGTGGTCGCGCGTGAGTTGGGTCGAGCCGAGCGGCGTGCGCCGCGGGAGGCCGATTGCGAGTGACGACGAGCAAACGGAACGCTATAAAAGGTGGGTGGTGACCATCCCGAAGCAGTTGAACTGCTCCCTATGTCTAGGTATTATGGTTGATTAATTATGCATATTGAGCATGATGCATTATAGGGTGCTTAATTAGTTGTTATGTCTTCTTGCATGCTAGAGGTAGTATTGTATTACTTGTTTAACACTTGAGCCTTGTATGCATGAGATTGATGTAAGATATGGATCCCGAGGATCTAAAAGGTAAGTAACACCTAGAGGGGGGTGAATAGGTGTAAATCCGGCAAACTCGAACAATCTCGATGCAAACAAAACGAAATAGCGGAATTTAAAGAAGCACACCTACTCTCGTGGAACTCGAGAGTACCCAAGGTACCACAAGTACCGAGTTTTCTCGAAGAATTTGGAGATTTCTCGTGTTTCGAGGTTTAGAGAATTGGTTTTAGGTTTGGGATCTCCTTTTGGAATGTTTTGAATGGAGATCAGGTTCGAGGTGGTTCTAAGAAGAACAGCCTCTCGAGGATCTTGGAGGTTTCGGAGGTTTAGGTGGAAGAAGAGGTTCGAGAAGAAGAAGAAGAGGTTCAAGATCTCCTCAAGATCTCTCTCTTTCTCTCTTTTACTCTCTCCTCCTCTCTTTACCGACACCCTCTCTCCCCAACCCGGTATATATCACAACATTATTAACGTGAATTCGGGGAGATGAACAAAGGTGAACTTGACGGGTCTGACCCGTAAAAAGCGGAAGCCCCTAGCCAGAGGGGCTGGTTCCTGGCCAAGGGCTTGCCCCCAAAAGGTCCTGAATCGGTTTAAAAGCCCAAAAAGTCGGCAACGCGTCGCTCCCTGGCCAGACGGGCAGTCCCTGGCCAGAGGGCTCCTGGCCAGAGTGGTGGTCCCTGGCCAACGGAGTCCTAAAGGACCGTCCGATGCGCGTGCCCCTGGCCAGAGAGGAAGTCCCTGGCCAGGGGCTCTCGAGTTTTAGACCCTAAATCGGTCTAAAGGTTTAAACGAGAGGCCCAGGGAAAAACGAGGCATATACTTGAGGTTACGTGAATCCCAAGTAAGATTGAGCAAGTTAAGGCGCAAGGCGAGTAACACTGCCTTGAGCCGTGCTAAATGCTCCCTACACCTCACAATGTAGTAGGAGGACTGCACAGTAGTACTTCCGCGCAGGCAGTCACCAGACCATATGGAGGAAGTGAACTGCTCTACAGCTACCTGCAGGTTGACTGCTTATCCAGCTTAACGGTGCTAGGACGGTACCTCAACGACCTCATCTACGACGACGTCTACGACATGGACGAGGTGACCACATTAGACGGGCTTCTACAGGTGCAACCGGTGTGAACATTGTCACTAACACCGCGACACCCGTGAGCTATTGGAAGACTCGGAGTGGCGTCTATTGTGTTCCAGACTACGAGATGACGGCACTGCATCGCCCCCGTGATGAGCTAGGACTTACACGGAACGCTACGAACCTACTAGCAGGCAACGAACTAACCGGTGGTCGTTTTGAAAGGACACGAGCGAAGGACAGAAGTGAGAAGAGCCTATGCAGAACAAGCTAAGCTCGGAGCAGGTAAAGTGAGACGTGGTAGTCCCGGGCTAGATTCGAGAGCAGCTTACAGTTGTGCGGTACCCTGCGCTAGTCTTCAGCTTATGACCCGGAATCGGGAGAGCGTTTGTAGGAACGGAACACTATGAGTAGTGCTTGGTGCTTGCCCTAGTTGCTTTGTTACGCTCTCTTCAGAGCGAGTATGAGCGGATGCCATGCCAACGGAACGAACTCTGCGAGGTTAAGTGCGAGGTTTGAGACGAATCACGATAGGAACTTCATGACGAGCATGTCCTCAGAAGCTTTAAGGAGGGTCGAACCTATCTACGAGGGTTCAAAAGCAAGCTTCACCGACTAGGTGGTGCTTATGCGTAGGAAGAGTTCTGTCACTCGTCGATCTCCCTGCACTAGGTCGAAGAGCTATACGTCTAGTGCTTTGTCGAAGAGGTACACTCACCGGGTTACGAACTAGTGGGTCTGCAGCAGTGAGAAAGGACGCTTGAAGCCGCCTAACTTGAAAGCTTTGAGGTGGTCGAAGCGGGCATACGCCCACGGAAGGCGACGTTCCCATAGTTGTGAGGGTCGCCCTTGACAGCACCACCGGCAGCAGCATCATCACTGTCAACCACCATGCCGTCCGCGTACGCAGCGCCCTCCTAGTCGCAAGTGGCCTCACGGGACACGGCTTCCATCCTGGCCCCATCGTCATCGGCGTCGGACGACGACGTTCTTGACGACTTTGTTTGGTCTCTCCCAGCAGTCGACTGGGGAGTTTAGTTGATGGACCCGGAGCTCGACGACTCAGGCTCATGGTGAGTCGCCGAGGCGCGGGTTGACGAGGGTTTACAATTCCTAAAATATCCAACCGCTTAAAGCATTTCAACAAACCTCAGAACTTCTCAATTAGCGTCTTCAAAATTTCTTCTCTAAGTTTAACTTCTTGCTTCTAAGTAAGCCTCTCGTGCTGTGGATTCCATATTTCTTTTCTAGTAAACACCACTTTCATGGATTAATCTTATTCAAGTCTTCCGAATCTAACGAAATTTTGTTAAAAAGACTTGAAAGTATACAAGACCCTGACCAGGGACTTTACCTCTCTGGCCAAGAGGATTCCAGGAGTGACGCACTTGGCACTACGTTGGCCAGGGGACACTACTCTCTGGCCAAGGGCTTGGTACCACCAAGACAGCGCGTCGCTCCCTGGCCAGAGTTCAAACTCTCTGGCCAAGGGCTTGCAACCCAAAAACCAGTGCCTCTCTCCCTGGCCAAGGAGTGAACTCTCTGGCCAGAGAGTGTCTGGCCAGAGGAGCTCTCCTGGCCAGAGACTCCTGCTGTGTCCAAAAATTTTTCCTGAAAAACGTTAGGATCAGATGAAGATTCAGAAGATTTGAATATTTATTCGATACACCCAGTAGATTTTAATCCCGAAACTTATAAAATGGTTAAGATTTGGGATCTTTGAATTAAGAGAGGCAAAGTTACGAATCTACTCAAAGATCGTTAGCTGTAGCCGAACTAAGAATCAACAATGAGTTATTAAGAATGCTCTTAGTTCATCTACAAACTATTTTCCACTTGAGGGTATCGAATACCAAAAGTTTTCAATTTAGTGGTGTTTAGAAGCTAAGATATTCGAGGCCTTCCTCCAAGCCGCGCACCTAGCGCACACTTCGGCTCCTAAGCCACCTGCGAAGCTCCTCAACTCCGCAACTGCGACGCTCCTCAACGTCGTTCCAGCTAACCACCTAAGGATAGCTAGCTCCTGGCCGTTTCTAGTGGTAGTTGCTCTTTAGCCATTTAACTCAGCACACGAAAACATCTTTAGTGAACATGAGTTCAAAAGAATCACCTAAAAGAAACGCACTAGCCAGGGCACCCAAAAAGTGAGGCTTAACCTCAAAAGGGTGCAATTTAAGAGCCACACGAAA
>NC_033623.1:6245852-6256196 GCF_001540865.1 Ananas comosus | reverse complement strand
CCTCGCATCAGCTCAAACTGGGCGTTTTTCGCGTTCGGGAACCGGTCCTTGCGGTGAGAGACCGGTCCCTGAGAGACCGGTCCTTGGCTGAGAGACCGGTCCCCGAAGGTCCAGAACTCAGCCTCAAGGACTTAGCCAAATTTTCAGCATTTTCGCCCGTTTTCGTCCGTTTTCTCTCGTTTGACCTCCGATTCGTCTCAAATCGAACCGAGACTCTTCAAACATGTTCTCAAGCGCATTTTCCTCATCTTTTCATCCGCGCTAACGCCGGATTTAGCTCACGGCCCAACATAGCCTTTCGGGTCCCGTTTCCGCACCTATGCGCACCGAAACGCCCGAATGCCTCCGAACTTCACCGAACTTCACCGGAACCACTCGAATGGCTTTCTAACCTCCCATAAACCATAACTTCATGATTTTAGAAGTCCGGTACCTTACAAAGATATACTTGATAATCATGTTGTAGAGATACTAATGTTAAGAAATGAAAATGTGCATATGGACAATCTATATACATTAGATCGAGTGGCATTTAACCTAGTGTTAAAGAACATAGGTTGGACATGAACCTAGGGTTAAAGAAAGTAGTTAAACAAGGTTTAAACCAAAGTGACATTGTGGCTTAGTATTAGTGGTATATGCATGATTAGGTAAAAACCTATCATTGGCATTGAGGCATAGAGATATGGAACAGGTTGGCTATACCTCCTCAAATTGAGGATGGGATCGTACTCACATGTATCGGTTCCGGCTTGTGTGAGGTCGCCCCTCTACAGGCGGTGTACTTCGGAGTATAGACACCACGGGTGAGACTGCCCGGCGAAGATCCCTCGGGTGACAGTGCCTTGCGCCTTCCTCGGTAGACGGGATGATCCCTCGGGGCATTTCCTAATGCTAATCCCGGTAGATGGGACATGTGAGATGTGAGCTTGGGGAGAACTTGATGAACCCCGAAAAGATTGGGTAAAGGCTAAAGTGAATGTGTGAAAGTATTCATTATGAGCCTGGATGTATGCGGCATTCCGCAGATGATTGACTTGAGACCGAGTCGGGTGGTTAGCTTGGCTAAGGTAGAGGAAAACCTTAGGAGCAAATAACCAACGATGTAAAGTGACAAGATGTATAAATTATGAAAAAAAGCTATGGATAGCATGATAGAAAGCTAAATCATTTATTCTATTATATAGTTGCATGATTCGCATATAGCATGGCATTATTGCATTCGTGAGGCAAAGCATGGTTTTATTAGTTGCATAATCAAGATATGTATCTATCTGTTTATTGAACTAACCTATTGTTGCCTCTTTTGGACCTATTGGTCGAGCTCTTCCCTTGGGTGGCCGTACCCACTGGGAACCATGGAGTTGGTTCTCACCCCACGTGGTTTTGGGGTCTTACAGGTTCACACGTGAGCGGCGCGGCAGCGCGAGGCGAGGGCGTAGCTCCGTAGTTAGCGCCCTACCACCGAGACCAGAGATAGCGGTACCCTGAGTCGACTACTTAGGGATGTAAGAAAATGAAAAGAATCAAGTTGCTAAAGTGTAATAAAGCATGATTGTATTTGGAGGTTAATTGGAATATGTAATTGTGATGTAAAATGAATCTAATGTGAATGCTTGTAATAACATAGGATGTGTTATGTTGTTGATATCTTTCTTCAGCAATCTTGCTTGAATACTGTTCCTAGTTGGAACTCATTGTACTTGTATTGATTGCTATGCCTTGAACGTACAGGGGAGACTCTGTCCGCAGTACAGGGGAAACCCTGTCCGTTCGGCGATCTATTGGCGTGCCCGAAACCGACCAAATAGGCGGGCTCGGGGCGTGACAACTCAATTTTTGATTCCAAAAATATAAGCAAATTGGTATGTAATATGCTAGATAATCCTAGGGGCCACAAAACATGAGAAGTATGAACAACCTATGCAACTAAAATCAGGAAAACCACATGATGCCCAAAAATTTTGAAAGAGCTAGGTTTTGATGATGAAAACCTACAAACATAGACCAAAAAGATGAAGAAATACAGGAGAATATGAAAACAATAGTTTCAAGAACAAGATCGAAGCCCAAAAACGCATATTCAGCAAGATCTCTAGAACAATCATCAAAAAATCTGAAACGAAACACATATTCGGAGTATATGATATAAAAGCAACAAAATCCGAAGATCATACCTAAAATCAGTGTAAAATGATGAAAGAGGGAACCAAAATCACCCTGGGAATATTAGAAGCTCAAGAGAAGAGGATGAACGAAATTGGTAAAGGAACATGTGAAAGACCGCAAACCCTTATATCTGGTTCGGGCGGAGGGACTGGTCTCTCCTGCCTGGGACCGGTCCCAGAGCCTGAATTTTGAAAAATTTTTAATTTAAGCTCAAAATTTTTTAGAAAAAATATAAGTTATTCCACAATGTTCAATCAACAAAAATAACCAACTTCCATCCCCAAATATTTCAAATAAAATTTCATAAATAAATTTTGAAAAATCAATTTCAAGGATATTTAATCTGGCAAAATTGTTGACCCGATAATCAATGAAAATTCTAGATACATATAAAATAAAATTCTACACATCATGCAAGATCTAGAAATTAATTGTATCGATTTATCATCATATTTGTTAAAGAAAATGTATAAATAATTCTCAGAATCGTGAAATTAAAATAATATGTTCAAATTGAGTTATGCACAATATTTGAGACAGGAGTGGCTCTTTGAGCATCTTTTTGTTATAAACATTCCACCTTATATCACCTACGAGATGTACAGCTCTTTTTATTTTTCTTTCTAAAAAGTACTTTCCTTTTGTCTTATAGAGAGCCTTTAATCAACATGTGGTAGCTGCACACACTGACCGGACGACCGGGGTGGTAGCTCTTTCCTCCATGTGGTGGTAGTTTTCACACTCCCAGCAGGGATGTAACTCTTTCCACATCTTGAATTTCAGAAACTTTCTTAACCAAAAATCTGAAAGACTCCCCCTAAATTAGTGCAACTCTCAAGTCAAAAATATTATTACAATTTCAAAATCAGAGAAAGAGTTATTCATCTCATAACGAATAATCAAACAAACAAATGCAACAATCAAAGTTCAAAGCATGAGGTGTTGAATTTGATTCAGTATGCTAAACAGAATTTCAATGATTTGATCGTTCAAAAATTATGACAAACGAGAACAACCTTGACAGTGATCAATCAAAAATTAAATATGAAACAATTAAAATCACAAACCAATTCATCTCCCAAAAACAGCATCATTATTCAGGAAATTCAATTATCTTTCAAGCATAATCAGGAAACACCGGAAACCATGCACATAACAAGGCAACATGCACATGATCTATGGCCCAATAGAATATATCTAGATTGAAGGATTCATACCAATAGCCTTTCTTAAATGCAGAAAACGCTTTTGATCCAAAGGTTTGGTTAAAATATCTGCAAGTTGGTTTTCAGTCGAAATATATTCAAGTTGTAGGATGTTTGATTCAACCAATTCTCTTAAAAAGTGATATCTTAGTTCAATATGTTTTGTTCGAGAATGTAAAACAGGGTTTTTAGAAATATTAATTGCACTTGTGTTGTCACACAGAATAGTAAGAGTGGTGGAAGGGATCCGATAGTCGCTCAGTAAACTCTTCATCCACAACAACTGAGTGGAGCAACTACCAGCAGAAATATACTCAGCCTCGGCAGTGGATAGTGCAATACAGTTCTGTTTCTTACTATGCCAAGCCACAAGACAGTGTCCAAGGTAGAAACAACCTCCACTAGCACTTTTCCGATCATCTGCAGAACCAGCCCAGTCTGCATCTGAGTATCCGATCAGATCAAGAGATGTTCCCATAGGATACCAGAGGCCAATGCGGTTGTACCTTTAACGTACCGAATGATCCTTTTAACCGCTTTCAGATGTACTTCCTTAGGGTTAGCTTGATAACGAGCACAAATTCCAACACTAAACGCAATATCTGGTCTGCTCGCAGTCAAGTACAATAAGCTACCAATCATGCTTCTGTATTGTTTCTCATCCACGCTCTGACCTTCCGAATTCAATCCAAGTCCTTTGTTGCTCGTACCCATCGGAGTGTCAAAATCCTTTGCATTGTCCAATCCAAATTTCTTAACCAATTCTTTCGCATATTTGGATTGACACAAGTGAATTCCATCTTTAGTTTGCTTAACTTGAAGTCCGAGAAAATAATTAAGCTCCCCCATCATCGACATCTCAAACTCGCTGGTCATCAACTTTGCAAAATCAGCGGCATCTTTATCTTTAGTTGCCCCAAAAACTATGTCATCAACAGAGATTTGTGCCACAATGAAATTATCCTTCAAGTGTTTTACAAAGAGAGTTCTATCTGCTCCCCCTCGGTTGTAGCCCTTTTCCAAAAGATATTTTGTCAAGCGCTCGTACCATGCTCGCGGAGCCTGTTTTAGTCCATAAAGTGCCTTTTTCAGTCGAAAAACGTGATTTAGAAATTTTGAGTCTATGAAACCTTTCGGTTGTTCAACATAAACTTCCTCTTTTAAAAATCCGTTTAGAAATGCACTTTTGACATCCATTTGAAAAAGAGTGATTTTAAAATGGCAGGCGATCGCGAACAAAATACGAATTGATTCAAGACGGGCAACTGGGGCGAAGGTTTCATCAAAGTCTATTCCCTCAATTTGTGAGTAGCCCTGAGCAACAAGTCTTGCTTTATTTCGAACAATAGTACCATCCTCATTTTTCTTATTCTTAAAGATCCATTTGGTACCTATTATGTGTTGTTGCTCAGGACGTGGTACTAATTCCCATACATCATTGCGAACGAATTGACCAAGTTCTTCTTGCATGGCATTTATCCAATATTCATCACGTAGAGCTTCGTCGACATTCTTTGGCTCGATCAAAGAAACATAACATACAAATTCACATTGCAACTGACTTCTTGTTCGCACACCACTATTAGGGTCCCCAATAACATTTGACAAAGGATGATCTCTTGACTCTGTCAGGGATGCAGTCCCAGGAGATATGCTAGGGATTTCAGATGAGGTGCTTTGAGGCTCAGATGAATCATTTGATGCAACATTTTCAGATGATGTAATGGAATTATCATGTGCATAAACATCATCATTCACAGGCAATACAAATGGAGAATCATTATCATCATCATTTACCAAAGAGTTAGAAGAACCATTCACAGAAGAACTTACAGAAGAAGCTTCATCTACTTTTATATTGATAGATTCTATCACCGTCTTAGATCGTAAATTGTACGCACGATAAGCACGACTTGTAGTAGAATAACCAAGAAAAATTCCTTCGTCACTTCGAGAGTCAAATTTTCCAAGATTTTCACGATCCCGAAGGATAAAACATTTACTCCCGAAGACACGAAAGTATTTAACATTAGGTTTCCTACCAAGCCAAAGTTCGTACGGAGTATTCAAAGTTCCCGGGCGCACATAAATCCGGTTGATAACATAGACAGCCGTGTTAACTGCTTCGGTCCAAAAATGTAAAGCAATTTTCTTACTATGAAGCATAACACGTGCCATCTCCTGTACAACCCGATTCTTGCGTTCAACAACTCCGTTTTATTGAGGTGTATAAGGAGCCGAGAATTCATGTCTTATGCCATTTGAAACACAGAAATCAACAAATTTTGAATTTATGAATTCTCCCCCTTGATCACTTCGAATACGTACAATTTTATCATTCCGTTCAGTCATAAGACGAAGACAGATTTCAGAAAATGAATCAAAAGTATCAGCTTTTTCTCGTAAGAATGCACTCCATACAAAACGAGTGAAATCATCAACAATAAGCAAGATATATCGTTTTCCACCCAAACTCTGAATCCTAGATGGTCCCATCAAGTCCATGTGAAGTAACTCTAAGGGCTTAGATGTCCCTAAGTGGTTCAAATTCTTATGTGCGGATCTAGTTTGTTTCCCTAATTGACAACCCCCACACACAGTGTTCTCTTTGAAATCTATCTTAGGTACACCTCTAACAACCTCCTTCTTTGTTATCTTTGATAGCTCCTTAAAGTTTATGTGACCTAGTCGTTCATGCCATAAAGTTTCAGTCTCTAATGACGCTAGGTTACAATGTTCAGTCGAAGAACTAGGAACTACATAACAGTTATTCTGAGATCTAATGCCCTTCAAGAACAGATTGTCATCACGAGTCACATGGCATTCTTTATCGAAAAAATTCACAGAATACCCATCATTACACAATTGGCTTATGCTTACGAGATTAGATTTGAGCCCTTCAACATAAAAAACATCATTCAAGATAGGGCCATCTGAGATAGTCACTGTTCCTTTTCCAACAATTTTTGACGATCGACCGTCTCCAAAAACAACAAGTCCTCCGAAGATTTTGTTCAAAGAAGTAAACCAATTTTTATCTCCGGTCATGTGCCGGGAACAACCACTATCCAGATACCATGAAGTATTATCGTAAGCATGAAGCGAAGTGTGAATGACTAGGCATGGGAAGAGTTCACCTTTGCGCACCCAAACCTTACGTGTTTTGGATTGCGTTGGTTCGCTTGCTTTTGATGATCGTGGCTTGTTGACGATTTGAATTGACTTCTTCTTCATATCTTCCTTCTTTGGTTTTCATGTTTGTTTTGCCTTTGGCTTCAGAGTATTTGGTGTCCAAGTTTGTCTCTTCTTATGATCAACCTTCTTTGGAGTCCAAGTTGACTTCCTTATCGAATTAGGAACATTCTTCATGGGTGATGTTCTTTGATTCAAGGGAGTTGATGAGCTCTTTCCCTTTTGTTTGCAAAATTTCTTTATGTGACCTAAAACACCACAAATGTGACAAGTTTTGTTAGTCAAATTGTTTTTAGGAGGGACAAACTTACCATAAAGCTTAGGAGCTGTTTTTGTCGAATGTTCGTCATCTTTCTTCGTTGCTTGATCAACATACGTCCGTTCGTACCCGAGTCCAAGTTTATTTGTTTGACCGAGTCCAAGCATCTTGTCAAGTTTACTTGAGCCAGACGAAAATTGGTTCAAATCCGACTTCAGTTGAATGATCGTCTTGGTGAATTCCATATTTGCTTCTCTAGCTTCCGAGTATTGCTTGGTGAGAAAATTGATGTTTTCCACCTGAGTCGCTTTTTCTTTTTCAAGTAACGAACACTTCTCACATAAAGAATTGTAGGCCTTTGTTAAACCATCTCTTTCTTGTTCTAAATCCTTTGTTAGTGAGGCCAATTTTGAATTTTCTTGTTCCAACTCATGTAGACTTCGCCGCAGTCTCTTGTTATGTTTTGCCACCTTCTTTGATTCGACAACCAATTGTTGATATGCGGCGACCATGCCATCTTCGTCCGATTCTTCATCCGATGAGTTTTCCGAAGAGGATTTTTCATGTATAGACGACATAGAGATAGAATCTGCAGATGCCAAACACATAAAGGTTGAATCCTGTGCTATGAGTGCCGTGGCATTGACATCCTCATCACTTGAAGTTGAATCGTCTGAAGAGGAGTCATCCCAAGTAATAGCCTGCATCGCTTTCTTCTTCAAGGACTTTTTATTTGGACAGTCCGATGCAATATGGCCAAAACCCCTACACTTATAGCATTGAATTTGACCTTCACCGCTTTTCTTCTCTTTCGTAGAATCCTTTTGAAAGTTTTCCGATTTTCTGAATTTTGATGAGGAAGAAGACGAATTCCCTTTAGATTTGCTTGACTTGGAGGAAGTAGACTTGGGAGGAAACTTCTTTCTAAAGTTCCGACGGAACTTCTTCGTTAGAAGAGCTAGTTGCTTTTCAAACTCCTCCAAGGTTTGCTCCGACTCCGAGTCTGATGAAGTTGAAGTGACATCTCCTTTTGTTGATTTTAGAGCCATCCCTGAAGCTTTAGAAGAAGACTTGGAAGAAGACGAATTAGAAGGAAAAGTCATCTCATAAGTTTGAAGTGCACCAACTAATTCTTCTACCTTAAGTTCATCCGAATGTTTAACCGTTTCAATAGCCGCAACCTTAGGACGAAATCGTTCGGGAAGGGTCCTCAATATTTTTCGAACAATTTTGGAATCGGGAATTTTCTCGCCCAAGTTAGCACACGTGTTTACAATGTCTTGCAAACGAGTATAATACTCGGTAAAAGATTCATGTTCTTCCATACGAATGGAATCAAATCTACTAGTAAGCATTTGCAATTTTTGAATCTTTACCAAGCTTGTACCCTCGTGTGTAACTTGTAAAGTGTCCCAAATTTCCTTAGCGGTTTCACACGCCGTGTAAGGTACCGGACTTCTAAAATCATGAAGTTACGGTGTACATTTGGTTGGAGAGCCATTTGAAAGGTTCCCGTGAAATTCGGTGAAGTTCGGGAGAATCCAGGCGATTTGGTGCGCGTAGGCGCGGAAACGGGACCCGAAAGGCCATGTCGGACCATAAACTAAATCCGGCATTAGCGGGGATTAAAAGATGATAAAAACATGCTCGAAAACATGTTTGGAGAGTCTCGGTTCGATTTGAAACGAATCGGAGGTCAAACGGGCGAAAACGGAGCAAAAACGGACCCCGAAAGCTGAAAAAGCTGAAAATTTGGCTAAGTCTGGAATGCTGTTTTTCTGGACATTCGGGGACCGGTCCCTCAAGTCCAGAGACCGGTCCCAGCACCCGAAAATGGCCCAGTTTGGGCTGTGTGTGACTTATATTATTGAGGGACCTTTGTGCAATTGTGCAAAGTGTATAGAGAGTGTTGGAGGCTTATTTCTTTCCCTCTCCCTCACAAATGAACCCTAAACTCTCCCTCTCTCTCTCTAAAGCTCTCTCTTTCTCTCTCTAAGAAGTGGGACAAGGAAGGAGAAGTTGGAGGAGAAGGCTTGAAAAAGGAGTTCTACTTCTTCTCCTTCCTCTTTTGGCCATTGGAGAAGCTTGTTTGAGGTAAGCTTTACACCCTCTAATGGTAGCTTCTAATTTATGGGTTTTTAAGCTCTAGAAATGGGATTTAATGGTGATTTAGAGATTGTTAATCTCATTTGTTGCAAGATCTATAGCTTGATGTTGCCCTTTGCAACAATGAGGAGTTAGAGCTCCAAATGAGAGCTTTAATGGTAGATCTCTAGGGCTTTGGTCTTATGCTCTAGAAATGAATTTAGTAGCCTTCCTAGATGCTAATTAGATGGATTATGTTTAGATCCAAAGTTCTAATGGTGGGTTTTTGTCTAATTGCGACCTAGGGCTCCAAAATGGGGTTTTAGTAAATCTTAGGTTATGATCTATTTTGAGTGGTCAGAAACCTAATTGCCATGTCTCCGAACGCGTAGGAAGCGACGGTTCGTCGATTCGTCGAGCGGGTGCGACGTTCCGGCTGAAACAAGTGCTAGAAGGTCCGTTTTGGCCCGAGGAGCCGAGGCGACGTGCGAAGACCGCGAAGACAAGCTTTCTAACCTTTCGGCGTTACCAAAAGGTGGGGGAGTGCCATCCCGAAGCAGTCGGGCTACTCTTTATGTCTAAGTGCTAAGTTGACCTAATTGCATATTGTGATATTGCATTATAGGGTGCTAAATGTAATTGTTACATATTCTTGCATGCTAATAGAATAGTGTAGAGTTGAGTTGCTTAACACCTAAATCTAGTATGCATGAGATTAACGTCAAATGACTTGAGACCCTATAATGAAGTGATAGTTGATAGGAAGTGAACCTGCTTATGTGAATGAGAATCTAGTATGGTATAACTAATGTTTGAGAACAACAAACTTGACGAGTGGCATCTAGTTAACATTTAACTTGACGAGTGGCATCTAGTTAACGTTGAACTTAGGAGAGAACTAGTTCCCAAGTGATGTTGTCTAGAGTGGTAGGGTATCCTCAGTGACGGGGATTTGACTATACTCATATGTCTGTTCAAAGCTTGGTGTGGTCGCTCCACACAAGCAGTGCACTCCGGAGTCGTCACATGATAGGGATAGCCGTTTGGGTCCCGAGGGATAGCCATTTGGGTCCCGCAGACAGTCTTGGGCGAGTGAGCTGATCCTCCCCAGGTGAGTTGGGTGAGTGAGTTGATCCTCACCTATGAGTTGAGATTGGGTTGTCGTACCTATGTTGAGAGTCGGGCGAGTGAGCGGATCCTCCCCGTTGTGTTTAGATTGTGAGTCGGGCGAGTGAGCGGATCCTCTGTAACGCACTGAACCTTTGCAAATTGCGAGGTTCGAGTGTATGGCTTGTGTTCTGAGTTTTTTCAGATTATCTGGTGGGTCGTAGACAGTGTACAGACCTATGGCTCGTACCCCGAGATTTGTGGTATTTCAAGTAGCACTAAGGTCGCCAAAGTGGAGGACTTAGGCTGCTCTCGGTTTGCAAATTT
>NC_033623.1:6230719-6245752 GCF_001540865.1 Ananas comosus | reverse complement strand
GGGACTACTCCAATCTCAAAGGCACCCTATAGGATGGCACCAGCAGAATTGAAGGAGCTGAAGGCACAGTTGCAGGACCTCCTGGATAAGGGTTTTGTGCGACCGAGTGTGTCACCTTGGGGAGCACCGGTTCTGTTTGTGAAGAAGAAGGATGGATCACTTCGCTTGTGCGTGGACTATCGTGAACTCAATAAAGTCACGATTAAGAACAAGTATCCATTACCGAGGATTGATGATCTATTTGATCAGCTTCAGGGATCTTGTGTATATTCCAAGATTGACTTGCAGTCGAGATATCACCAGTTGAGGATCAGACCTGCGGATGTGTCGAAGACGGCTTTTAGAACACGGTATGGACATTATGAGTTTACGGTTATGCCGTTTGGGCTTACTAACGCCCCGGCAGCTTTTATGGATCTAATGAACCGTGTCTTCAAGCCTTACCTAGATAGATTTGTCGTGGTGTTCATCGACGACATTCTGGTCTATTCCCGAAGTGACGAGGATCACGAGGAACACTTGAGACTTGTACTTCAAGTGCTTCGGGAAAAGAAGCTCTATGCCAAGTTGAAAAAGTGTGAATTTTGGCTGAGGGAGGTGGCGTTTTTGGGCCACGTGATTTTAGGATCAGGCATAGCCGTGGACCCGAAGAAAATTGAAGCTATCAATGATTAGCCGAGGCCAACGAGCGTGACCGAGATACGGAGCTTCATTGGGTTGGCCGGCTACTACCGACGGTTTGTCGAGGGATTTGCGAAGTTATCTACTCCCCTCACGAGGCTCACGCATAAGGGCACCAAGTTTATTTGGAGTGATGCGTGTGAAAGGAGCTTCCAAGAGTTGAAGCAGCGATTGACGACGGCCCCGATCCTTACCTTGCCGACTGCTGGAGCAGGGTATGTGATTTACAGTGATGGCGGGTCTGGCGGGTCTGGGCACGCTACCGGGAGGGCCTCCGCCGGTCCCGGGGCGTGACACCCTATTTAACAAATAAGCTGCGGTAAGCAAAGCATGTCCCCAAAGAAATAAAGGAAGATCAGTGAAGCTCATAATACATCGAACCATATCCAATAAGGTTCGGTTTCTCCGTTCTGACACCCCGTTGAGTTGAGGCGTTCCCGGAGGAGTCCACTGTAAGACTATGTCGTTTTCCTTGAGATAATTTAGGAACTCTCCACTAAGGTATTCTCCTCCTCGATCTGATCGAAGAATCTTGATGGATTTTTCAGTTTGTTTTTCTACTTCACATCTGAATTCTTTGAACTTTTCAAAAGCCTTAGATTTGTGTTTCATAAGATACACATACCCATACCGTGAATAATCATCGGTAAAGGTTATGAAGTAGAGATAACCACCCCTAGCATGCACATCAAATGGCCCACACACATTAGTGTGTATTAAGGAAAGTATCTCAGTGGCCCTTTCCCCTTGTCCTACAAAGGGTAATTTAGTCAATTTTCCTTGAAGACAAGATTCATAAACTAGATAAGGCTCTGAAGTCAATAAGCCGAGAAGCCCATCTTTATCCAATTTATTTATCCTTTCTTCTCCAATATGACCAAGCCTGAGGTGCCACATATACTTTAGATTCATCTCATCTCTAGGTCTCTTAGACCCAACAGCAGTCTCTACTTGCTCAGAAATATTTGCAGATACATCCATATATAAATGGTAAAGACTATCAATCATAAAACCACGACCAATAATATTATTTCTAAATTAAATTAAGCAGTAGTCTTTGTCAAAATTAAAATTATAACCGTCCTGTGCTAAAGAAGAAACAGAAATCAAATTCCTGCTAGCAGCAGGTACATAATAATAGGCTTTAAGTAATAAAACATATCCTGACGGTAGTCGCAAAGGATAGGTGCCAGCAGCCACAGCAGCAACTCTTGCCCCGTTGCCCACTCGTAGGGTCACTTCACCTTCCCTAAGCCCTCTACTTTTCCTTAGACCCTGCATTGAAGTACACAGATGAGAACTAGAACGAGAGTCTATAACCCAACTAGAAGTAGAGGAAACCGTAAGGTTAGTTTCTATTACGAGCAAGTCTGACATACCTTCCGAAGGTGTGTACTTCCTTTTATTATTCAAGCTCTCCAGGTAGACAGGATAATTTCTCTTCCAATGACCGTCAACGTTGCAGTGGAAACATTTTCCTTTATTAGCGGCCCTTTTCTTAGGAGCGTCCTTCTTGGGCTTGTTCTCCGTCTTTTGTTTCTTCATGGGTTTCTTCTTCCAATTAGACTTTCTTTTGGAAGAGGAAGCTCGCTCCATAGCGAGAACCGAGCCCTTTGAATTTTTCAAAGTCCCCTCTGTAGTTACCAACATGTTCAATAACTCTGCATTGGTGCAGTCAATTTTATTTATATGGTAGTTTACAATAAACTGTCCATATGATACAGGAAGGGATTGCAGGATCAGATCAACTTGCAATTCCTTATCCATTTTACGCCAAGCTTCTCAAGCTCCTCGAGGTCTATGATCATTGTCAAACAATGATCATGAACGGACTGTCTTTCTGTTAGTTATTGGACGTTTTGGCAACGTGAGGTTTACCTGGTCGAGAACAATGCAGAGCTTATTGGAATTTAAAACTATTTTAAAATTCCTCAGCCAGTCTTTATAATTAATTTCAGTTAAGGATTTTGTGTCGAGAATACGAGAGAGATAATTGGAAGTAGACATTTACTTTGCAGAGAGTAAAGATTCAAGTTAGATATTTGTATTTGTTTTGAAAAATTATTTTAGGAATTTTAAAAAAAATAAATTTAGCCTCCCACTATTTTCTCGAGTCTCTTATACTCCTCGAGTAGAAAAACGGAAAACCAACGCGACAAAAGGTTTCAAGTGGGTACTGCGGTCCCACCAGTTTAACGTACCACCTCACCTAACAGTTATTGGTGATATGCAAACCGATGAGTGGACAACTCTTGTCGAATGCTTCTCAAGCAAATTGCAGTGATCGGTCTCTAAGTGCTGTAGGCCTCACCTGACAGTTATTGGCCCTATTCCTTAGTTAAGTCAGACCCACCGTTCAAACGCATAAGTAAAGCCGTCATTGGGTCCCTCACCTGACAGTTATTGGGCCCAACCCTATCTTTACTCCGCAGCATCTCATGCTAATAGAGTGGTTGCGCCTTCCCGATGCAACTGACCACTGTAACCAGCCGTGCCAATCAACACCAGAAAAATGCCCGCACTTCTACAACGGCGGAAGACCGCTCGACTTAATATTTATGAGGTGATTAAATATTTAGGTCTCAAAAAATATTTTATTTATTTACATCTAATGCAAATAAAATAAAAAATCAATCCGCGCAAACAAACATAATTAAACTTGTGATGATCATGGATCTTAGAAGTGGATTCGGACTCGAGCCACTGAGTCGGAATCGGGGTCTTAGAGTCATAAATTACAAGCACACACACGTCATTAGTTTGATTGTCTTCAACTTCTTGATCCGATCTGGAGCTTCAACTTGATCCGATCCTTATCAACACCTTGATCCGACCGCCATAAAGTATTCGTCTCTATCCGGGCCTTGCGAACTTTTAGGCTTGCAACCGATCAACCAATGACGTGCAACCATACATTATACAACCCAACAATAAAAATAAAATAAAAATTAATTACATTTGATAACTTTTATCTCTAACCTATTGAGACACGCAGGTCTCCAAATAAATCAGCTTGTGCACGCAGGCACAAATATAGCCATCTCTAATACAAAATCCTTAATTTAAACAAATTTAAAAATACAGGATTCGGCATACACATCATAAATCACATGTCGAAACAAAAATAAATAGGTTGCTATCCATGATCATCACCGTATCTCATACATCACATGCATAATAATAAATTTTGGATATTCTAATTAACCGTTAACCGATGATTCGAAAAAATAAATTATTAAAAATAATCAATCTTATTGATTACTATAATTTTGATCAACAATTTAATCTACAAAAATAACATCTTGATCTCATCAAGAAATCAATTTGATCTAATCAAATTAGATCTTTTCCTTTTATTTACATAAATAAAAAAAATTTGCTTTTCGTACGGATGCTATCGCCACGAGGTGGGGGAGTGCCATCCCGAAGCAGTCGGGCTGCTCTTTATGTCTGAGTAACATTGTCGATCATTTACATATTGTGATATAGCATTATAGGGTGTTAAATGTAATTGTACATATCTTTGCATGCTAGTGATAGGTTGGATTGTGGATACAATGAATGAGAACCTAGTATGCATGAGTAGAATATTATGAGATAGTTCGCCCTATATGTGATGAATATGTCTATGTGAATAAGAATCTAGTGTATTGGAAACTAGTGTATCAAGAACTTGTCAAGAGAACGAGTGGCATCTAGTAAACAGTGAACCCAGAACGAGTGGCACCAAGTTGGTATTGAACTTGAGAACTTTAGTGTGGTCGAGACACTAGGAGATTGAACAGATGAACACCAGATGCTATAGTGACACCAATTCCAGTTGGTTAGGGTGTTCCCAGTTATGAGATTGGATCGAGCTCACTTAGCCCGTCTGCACCTGTGGAGGTAGCTCCTCACAGGTAGTGTACTCCGAAGTTTGGCACGCGAGGGGGCCAGTGTAGTGCCCTTGGACCAATGTAGTGTCCGCAGGCGGTCTCGGGGAAGATGAATAGCTAGCCACCTCCCCTATGAGACTTAGAGACGTGAGACTGTGAGCAAACCTTGCGTTCGCCGAGAGATTGGGTAATTGGTTGAATGATTTCATTATTGAGCATGGTAGTATGATAGCCAGCCTTCTCACTATGAGTCCCATGCATGCATCATACTAGATTGAGGCATCGATAGATCATAGTTCATAGTTGCTCATTACTGTTAATGCTTTCAGTTTTACATATCTATCTATCTGCATATCTATCTATGCCTGTTTAGACCTAGTGGGGAGATCGGCGGAGTCGGCGGCTGAACCCACTGGGAACTATTCGTAGTTCTCACTCCACCATGTTGCAGGTCCGAGTTCGAGCGCCCCCGGGGAGGATCGTGGCAAGGGCGTAGCGCTCTAGCGGTATATGTATATAGCTAGCTTACCTCCTTTATGCATTAGTTGTACCCTGTACTATTTCGAGAGTAGTTGGATGTATAGGGTGAGGTTTTGAGAGGTTTGTGTATTCTCTGTACAGTTTTGGAAGAATGTAAAGGATGAAATAATTGTATAAAGTTAAATGAATTAATAGTTAAGTACATCTCTCTTTTTCACTTGTATACTTTACATGTGTTGCTTGCTCTTAGTCGATAAGCACTGTTTGTGCTCTCGTGGTTGTGGTATGATTGTGTATGTATTCAAGTTGTTTTCTGGGAACTTGTTGTACACAATCTAGTTGTTCCAGCCTTGGGCGGACAGTGGAAGTGCTGTCCGTTCGGCAGTCCGTTCGCCGGGCCCGAACCGTGCCAAATTGGTAGCGACCTCGGGGCGAGGGCGTGACAGTTGTGGTATCAGAGCGAGAGTTATGAGCAAGCAAAAGAGAGAGTCTAGGACTGACCTAGGAAACTCTAGGATGGAAACCCTAAGGATTATAGATGCGCGAGTGCGACGTGAACCTATGACGCGACGGAAGTTGATCGATTGGGTCGAAGTCGGTGTTGATACTCTAGTAGGTCTAGAGATGAATTAGGTGACACTAGTCCTTGGCTTAAGGTGGTTGTGTTAGCGGCCGACTACGCAATGCCAAGAGTCAGGAGCGGGTGCACTTATGACCTTCCGTCAGATTGATGTAGTTGAGTTGTATCGTTTTGTAATTGCGAAGACGTTGTTGGGTTAAGTAATTAACGGATTGTTTGCATTTCAGGGGCTAATGGCACCGAAGAGACGCTACGTGCGTAGGACGGCTCCGGCACCACCCCCAGGGGTGCCCGAGTCAGTTGTGCCCCCGGCGGCGCCAAAGCCAGCTGGGCCTAGTAAGGTGCGAGAATTGCGGGCACAAGTTGCTGCGTTAGCAGGGCGGTTCGATCGGCTCCAGGAGCTCATGGAGCGTCAAGCGGCGGCTGCGGCAGTTGGCCAAGGCCATGACCCGCCTGCGCCTTCGGTTCGCGCCCCCAATGCGGCCGAGGGTGTGGGCGATGCGCCGGTTCCGGTGGCGGCGCAACCCCCACCGGTGGATATTCGTCCTGCGGCGTCTAGATCTCCTACACCCAGAGAAGCGGCTGAGGAGGCGGAGCGAGAGCGTGGCTGCACGGCTCTCACGAGGTTTACGAAATTCCACCCGTCTACGTTCGACGGGGAAGTGATAGACCCCTGGACGGTGGAGACATAGTTGGCCTCGATGGAGACCCTGTTCGAGGACATCTATACAGAGGAGCGGGACAAGGTTAATTTGGCCGCTCATTGTTTTGATAAGCGGGCCAGGGTGTGGTGGAAGAGAGTGAAGTAGGATCGATCTCCGGATCTTCGCCCGATCGATTGGGAAGAGTTCCGAAGATTGATGTTCACGGAGTACTTTCCCGACAACGACAAAAGAAAGATGCGGGAAGACTTTAGGAAGCTTAAACAAGGCAACCGCACAGTTCGGGAGTATGAGCGAGAGTTCACACATCTTTTGAATTGCGTCCTGGACGTGGCGACAACGGAGCAAGATCGAGGAGATTGCTTCGTGAAAGGACTCCGACCCGGCATGTTTCGGACGGTGCATGCCTTCAAGTTTCATACTTTTGCGGAGGCTTTGGACCGTGCCTTATGGGTCGAGCACGGGAACGCCTGCGAGCGTGAGGACCGTGAGGCATTCGAAAAGGACAAAGGAAAGAAGCGACCGGGCGGTGGTTCAAGGGGACAATCGAGTTCTAGAAGGCCCCCGAAGTATCCACGATCACAACCGAAGGGCCCTGGAGCACAGCGGTGCATCTTTTGCGGCGGTGACCACCGACCCGGTGTGTGTGAGCAGCGCCGAGGAAAATGCTTTAGGTGCGGGCAAGCAGGGCACCTCGTACGTGACTGCCCTCAAGGAGGGGCTTTACCTGCTCCATCTGTTGCATCGGCCCCGGCTATTCCGGCTCGTTATGCTATGCCACCTGCTGCGGCGTCGGCTGGACGTGCGGCGGCACCACGTCAACCCGAACCAGCACGATCGGCTCCGAGCGGAAGGATGTATGCCGCTCAAGTACAAGTGAAGGAGCCCCCTGAAGCCGAGGAGCGCAATGTAGTGGCAGGTATGGTGTTGGTTAATGGTGTTCGAGCAAGAGCTCTTTTTGATACTGGCGCCTCTCACTCGTTTATTAACCGATCATTTGCACAAGTGCATGACATTGAGATTAGTCTCCGGGAAAGTGTTTGGCGTGTAGAGGGACCCGGACGAGCGTTCCTCGTTAGGAAGCGGTGTTTGGCGTGCCCAGTACAAGTGGATGACTGGATTATGCCGGTCGACCTATTGGTGCTAAAGAGGTTAAAGGAGTTCGATATCATATTGGGCATGGACTGGCTCTCGAAGTATTATGTGTCTATCGACTGTAAGACTAGAGTGATCACATTTCGGGAGCCGGGATACGAGGAGTTTATGTATCGAGCTTGCAAGAGTTCGTGCTTCGCCACGACGGTGTCGGCGACAAGAGCGAGGAAGCTGGTTAATAGCTGTTGTACGGCTTACTTGGCGACCGTTATGGAAGTCGACCGAGTGGTGCCGGCTCTAGAAGAGTTGGAGGTTGTGCGAGAATGCCCGAACGTGTTTCCGACAGAGTTACCACGGATGCCGCCAGACCGAAAAATTGAGTTCATGATTGACTTGCTTCCCGGGACCGCGCCGATATCAAAGGCCCCGTATCGCATGGCGCCGGCTGAGTTAAGGGAGTTGAGGGAGCAGTTGCAGGATCTCCTCAACAAGGAGTTCATTAGGCCGAGCGTGTCTTCGTGGGGAGCCCCGGTATTGTTTGTGCGCAAGAAGGATGGATCTTTTCAACTCTGCGTGGATTACCGCGAGTTGAATAAGGTCACTGTGAAGAACAAGTACCCGTTACCCCGCATTGACGACTTGTTTGATCAGTTACAGGGGTCGCGAGTATACTCAAAGATTGATCTTCAATCCGGCTACCATCAATTGAAGATTAAGCCGGAGGACGTTCCGAAGACCGCGTTCCGCACGCGGTATGGACACTACGAGTTTACCGTAATGTCGTTTGGGCTTACAAATGCCCCGGCAGCGTTCATGAGCTTGATGAACCGAGTGTTCTGGGAGTGCTTAGACCGATTTGTCGTAGTCTTCATAGACGACATGTCACGCCCCGGGACCGGTGGAGGCCCTCCCGGTAGCGTGCCCAGACCCGCCATATGTCTACACATATAAGGCGTCTACAAGAAAAGCGGAAGTAAAAGCAAGTAATAAAACAAGTAGAAGAAGTGAAATAACTAGCAACTAATGATATCAGAGCAAATATAGTTCTATCATCTACAACAAGGTAAAGAAGTAAAGCTAGACAGTAAAAGGAGTCATAAGAGGTACAATATCCGTCTCAAATATACAAAAATGGTGGTCTCTAGTACACTGGCAAAACGCTCAACCTCTCGCAAAATAAAACATAAATCGAGAGGTGGACCACCTAGCAACTCGTCCTCGAAGGAAGCTAGCTCGAAGCAACTCCCTTCCCGCGATCCCTGGCCTCACCCTGCGTGGAAGGCTCTGAAAAACATCGAGAAAAAGAGGGCGTGAGAACTATAATTTATAGTTCCCAGTGGGCAATTACTGACCTCAGCTCAATGCACCACTAGGCCCCAAAAGGAAAGGGTAAGTACTAAAGCAATAATAAGAGTAATAGCAACAACAATACGAAAGCATAAATGAAGTGCTAAACCGCTATATCTCAAGTAAACATGATGTCATGGTGATGTACATCTACGCTATCATAAGATAATATGTCCAATGCATAAAGAGTAAGCTCTAACCAAGCAACCGAGTATACTACAATGCAACAATGAAACCGGCAAGTGTGCTATATGTACCAATGCTATATCATGAGCATGTCAAAGTAATCCAACTACTAACCCTATCTAGTAGTGATTATTCATTCTCAACACTGTGTCGATTTCCGTTTCCAATTAAGAACCCACCCAAGGTAGTCCAGCTTGTGCCGCCTAAGTGCCTGTGGTAGCCCGACATTCCTACTCTTGGAATGTGTCTGTCCCACTCGACCCCGTAGGCTTCTCAATACCGCACGAGCGATCAAAAGTCGCGTAGGCTAACTCCGGAGTGCCGGCTTGTAGGGAGCGACCCTCACAAGCATGTGCGAATGAGCACAAATGGCAAGCAAGCATAGTCCAAGTCTCAAGTATCCAATCTCATGTCTCTAACATGGTATAGTCACTAGCATCCCGAAGATCTAGTTTAATTCACAATATGAAGTTCCAATATACTAAGTCTTGTGCCCCTTTATGACACTTAGACATTTTAATGAACAAGCATATCCAACTCTTTCAATGGCACTATCCACTAGGTTTACACATGACCCGAGCTCAATGCCCCTTCATGACATAAGCCCAACTATTCACAAATAACACAAGTCCCCGAGCCTCTTTATGGCCTACCAAGAACCTTCAAGTTCAATATAGGAATAGTCCTTAAATGCATGCAAGAGGTGCTCATTTTCACAATAGAAGTCATGATTCCAAGTCTAAAAAGGATGCCAAATATGTGCAAGTACCACATGCTAGTTCTCTACTATATAGAGGTCCGAAATTTCCTTACACATAACATAGGCATATTAAACATCCTAAAATTCACAATAAATATATCTAACATGATTACGCATGCTTTTTCAATTTACGAAACATATTTCACCATATATGAGTATTTCTCATATAAAGGCTAGGTCAAACCCACCGAACCGTCGCGTGCTCCTTCGAATCACCGAACGGAGTTGTCCACGAGTCTCACAATACCCTAAAAGTAATCAGCGAAGAGATACGAGGGCATTACGACCATCCGAGAGATCAAACATTAACCTAGGAGCAAAAAGGGCCAAAATTTACCTCAAGAGTAGAAATCTCTCCCAAAGCTCCAAAAGAGAGCTAGAACCCTTCCAATCCAAGCCCTAGGAAGGTTCTAAACCAATCGATTTGGGTCCAAAAGCCCTAGATCAAAAATGCCCAAAATAAGCCCTAAATCTCATTTCTAGGGTTTCATCTCCCAAAAATCACAAAAACAAGAATCTAGAGGAGGGAAACATGATACTAACCCTTTGGAAGCTTCAATCCAAGCCCAAAATGCCCTAGGGTTGAAGTTTGGTCCACCACTAAGCTCTACAAGCAAGCTCCAAGCCTTGCAAAGGTGGGAAAGAGAGAAAGGGGTTGAGCTCCAAGCTCCCTCAAGCTAGCTCCTCTTCTTCTTCTCCTCCTTCTTCTTCTTCTTCTCTCTCTAGAAAATGTAGGGAGAGGGTGAGAATGAGAGAATGAGAGAGGGAAGAGGGGGAAATGGCTAATAAGCCCATCTAATGTAACAAAATCCAGTGAGGCCCCTCAAAAATCCAAAATTGCATCAGCCCGAACTGGGCAGTTTTCGCCCAGAGGGACCGGTCTCTCCCCAGCAGGGACCGGTCTCTCGCTGCGAACCCGAAAAACCAGCGTTCGGGAACCGGTCTCTCCCTGCGCGGGACCGGTCTCTCACTGCGAAGACGCGTTCGGGAACCGGTCTCGCCTGCCAGGGACCGGTTGCCTCAGGCTGCCTCAACACTGCTCACTGGGGGGACCGGTCTCTCCTTCCAGGGACCGGTCCCCGAGAGTAAAAACTCTCAGGACTTGTCCAAAATTCCAGATTTCGAACTTTTCGGGTCGGGGAACATTTTACAACCCTCCACCAAGTGTGGAAAAGCTCGAAATACAACCAAACACTCGAACCTCGCAATTTGCAAAGGTCCAGTGTGTTACACGACATCTTGGTCTATTCGCACAATGAGGAGGAGCATGCGGAGCATTTGCGCACTGTACTTCAAATCCTTCGGGAGAAGAAGTTGTACGCAAAGTTGAAGAAGTGTGACTTCTGGCTCCGGGAAGTTGCTTTTCTCGGGCATGTTATTTTCGAGGGCGGTGTTTCTGTGGACCCAAGGAAAGTAGAGGCTATTGAGAATTGGCCGTGCCCGATGAATGTTGCTGAGGTCCGAAGTTTAGTGGGCCTAGCGGGTTATTACCGACGGTTTGTGGAGGGTTTCTCGAAGATCGTAACTCCACTCACCCGTCTGACGCAGAAGGGCACCAGATTTATTTGGAGCGACGAGTGTGACCGGAGTTTCAAGGAGCTGAAGGAAAGATTAACTTCAACTCCGATACTCGCCTTACCGGTGCAGGGTGAAGACTATGTAGTGTATAGCGACGCATCCTATCTGGGTCTGGGGTGTGTGCTGATGCAAGTCGGGAGGGTGATTGCTTATGCATCCCGTCAGTTGAAAAGCTACGAGAAGAACTACCCCATACATGATTTGGAATTGGCGGCAGTGATCTTTGCTTTGAAGCTTTGGAGACACTATCTGTATGGTGCTCATTGCGAGATCTACACCGACCATAAGAGTCTGAAATACTTGTTTTTACCCAGAAGGAGCTGAACATGCGGCGACGGCGGTGGTTGGAATTGCTTAAGGACTACGATGTTGATATCCTTTACCACCCCGGGAAAGCGAACGTGGTCGCGGATGCACTTAGTCGGAAGTCGGCGGAGAACCTCGCTTTGTGGGTTAGAAGCCAGACGCCCCTGCAGTTGCAAATGGGGAAGATGGATCTCGAGGTGGCGGCTCCGGAAATTCCGGCTAGGTTGATGACGTTGGTGGTCCAACCGACCTTATTGGAGAGGATCAAGGATTTGCAGTCGGCGGACCCGAATCTCCAAAAGGTGCGGCACAATATTGAAAGTGGCCGTGGTGGAGATTTCAGCATAGATGCTGGTGGTGCACTATGGTTTCAAAACCGGTGGTGTGTACCAAATGACGAGGAGCTTCGCAAGCTGATTTTACAAGAAGCGCATTGGTCTCCTTATGTCGACCACCCGGGCGGCACCAAAATGTTTCACGAGTTGAGGACACTGTATTGGTGGTCGGGAATGAAGACTGACATTGGGCGCTTCGTGGCGAAGTGTTTGGTATGCCAACAGGTGAAGGCAGAGCGTCGATTTCCAGCGGGGAAGCTTCAGAATTTATCTATTCCCGTCTGAAAATGGGAGGACATATCGATGGATTTTGTCGTCGGCTTACCTCGTTCGACTGGTGGCCACGACGCGATTTAGGTGATTGTGGATCGTTTGACGAAATCGGCGCACTTTTTGCCGATCCACAACACTTGGGCAGGTGAGAAGCTCGCGCAGGTATACCTCGACGAGGTGGTGAGGCTACATGGGGTGCCGAAGTCGATTGTATCAGATCGAGACCCCAAGTTCACTTCACACTTTTGGAGAAGCCTACGAGAAGCCCTTGGCACGCGACTTGAGTTCAATACCACCTTTCATCCTCAGACGGATGGGCAGACAGAGAGAACCATTCAGACCCTAGAGGATATGTTGCGCGCGTGTGCCATTGATTACAAGGGGAATTGGTGTAAGCACCTGCCGATGGCCGAGTTCGCCTACAACAACAGCTATCACGCGAGTGTGGGGATGGCACCGTTCGAGGCTCTTTATGGGCGAAAGTGCCAATCTCCCATTCATTGGAGTGATGTAGGCGAGCGGGTAGAATTCGGTCCCGACGTGTTGCGAGAGGCGGAGGAGAAAGTCCACCTTGCTTGCAAGAGGTTGCTCACGGCGCAATCTCGACAGAAAAGCTATTCAGATAAACGCCGTAGAGATCTGGAGTTCGCGGTGGGTGACCGCGTATTCTTGAAAGTTTCGCCAATGAGAGGTGTGAAAAGGTTTGGGGTGCGAGGGAAGTTGAGTCCTCGTTATATTGGCCCCTACAAAATCTTGGAGCGGATTGGGACGGTGGCCTACCGACTCGCATTGCCACCCAAGCTTGCGGGTGTGCACAATGTATTCCACGTCTCCAATCTCCGCAAGTACGTACATGATCCTGAGCACGTCTTGGTCTACGAGCCGCCGGAACTGCAAGAAGACATGAGCTACGAAGAGTTTTCGGTGGAGATCCTAGCTTGAGAGGTGCATAAGTTAAGAAGTCGCGAAATCCCTTATGTTCGAGTCCGGTGGAGCAATCATAGCGATCGTGAAGCCACCTGGGAGCTCGAGGAGGAGATGAAAGTGAATCATCCTCATTTATTCGAGGATTGAGCTGAGGTATGAAGTTAAAGATCAATTTTGGTATCGTCGAACTCGTTTCGAGGACGAAACTCTTTTAAGGTGGGGAGAATGTAAGGGAAGTGAATTCTCGAAATTCGGGGATTAGACTTCGTTGGGAATCGACTGATTGTCGAATGTGTAAGCTTCGGAAAGTCCGAAGGTGGTTATAATGCATAAAGTGCATTGGGAAAATGTCCGCGAGAGCACCAGTGCAAAAGCAGCACTGGAGCAGAAATGCTCTCGGGGACCGGTCCCTGGCAGGGAGGGACCGGTTCCATCGGGCTGGACTGTGGGAGTCTCTGATGAGACCGGTCCCTGGCAGGCAGGGACCGGTTCCCGAACGTTAACCCTACGAGACAAGCCGAAATTTGGCTAAGTCTCGAGAATCCAGCTCTCGGGAACCGGTCTCACGGATAAGGACCGGTCTCCCGAGGACCGGTCTCTCGAGCAGGGACCGGTTCCCGAACGCGAAAACCCCTCTGCTTGATTATGCAGCTCTCGGGGACCGGTCTCCCTGAGCTGGGACCGGTCCCTCACTGCGAAAATAGCCCAGGGAAGGCTGTTTCAAGAGGTGAAAAGTTGAGGGGCTTATTTGCAAATTGGCTTATATGAGAGGCTAGGGGACCCTCTCTCCCTCTCAGTTGCTCTCTCTCCCTCTCTCACACCTTTTGCTCTCTCTCTCTAGAAAGGAAAAGAAGGAGAAGGAAAGGAAAGGAGAAAGGGAAGAAAAAGAAGAGAGAAAGGAAGGAGAAGGCTAAGAAGAAGAAGAGGATCATCTTCTTCTCTCCCTCTTCAAGCTAGGAGCTTTGTTTAGAGGTAAGCTCCAAACCCTTTGATGGTGGGTTTTGTAAGCTAGGGTTTAAAAGCTTAGAAATGATTCAAATGGAACCTATTGAAGCTAGGGAGATGGTTCGAGCTCGAAATCAAAGCTCGCACCGTGGATTTCTCCATTGTTGAAACCTAGGGCTCCGATTTGGGATTTTGGCAAATATAGGGTTTTGATCTAATTTGAGTGGTCGCAAACCTAATTGCTAGGTCTCTGAACGCGTCGGTGAAGACGGTTCGTCGATCCATCGAGTAGGTGTGAAGTTATCGCCTAAGGAGACCCTCGGAGCATCGTTCTCGCTTAGAAGGCCAACGAGGCGTCGAAGCGTCAGCGAATCGCATTTGAAGACTCACGGCATCGCCACGAGGTGGGGGAGTGCCATCCCAAAGCAGTCGAGCTGCTCTTTATGTCTGAGTAACATTGTCGATCATTTACATATTGTGATATAGCATTATAGGGTGTTAAATGTAATTGTACATATCTTTGCATGCTAGTGATAGTTTGGATTGTGGATACAATGAATGAGAACCTAGTATGCATGAGTAGAATATTATGAGATAGTTCGCCCTATATGTGATGAATATATCTATGTGAATAAGAATCTAGTGTATTGGAAACTAGTGTATCAAGAACTTGTCAAGAGAACGAGTGGCATCTAGTAAACAGTGAACCCATGTTTTTCGGTTTGACCGAAGACCAAGTCCAGTCAGGGAGTGTCCTCTATCAGGTGAGCAGCCCAGTATCCGGGCAGTGCACCAGATGATTTGAGGGGCCTTAAGTGGATTTTTACCTTTTATAGGCTATAGTGCAGCTCTATTCCCCTCCATTTCATTTCTCTCCACACACTACTCCTTACACTTCTAGAGAGAAAAAGGGAAGGAGAAGTTAGAGAAGGAGAGAGAGGGACTGGTTGGAGCCCCTTGGAGCGATTTCTTTCCTCATTTTCTCACCTTTGATTTTGAGGCT
>NC_033623.1:6227489-6230420 GCF_001540865.1 Ananas comosus | reverse complement strand
GGAACGAGTTTTTTCCACCAAGCTTGGTATTGAACTGAGAACTTTAGTGTGTCGAGACACTAGGGAGGAATTGAACAGATGACACCAGATGCTATAGTGACACCAATTCCAGTTGTTAGGGTGTTCCCAGTTATGAGATTGGATCGAGCTCACTTAGCCTGTCTGCACCTGTGGAGGTAGACTCCTCACAAGTAGTGCACTCCGGAGTTTGGCACGCGAGGGCCATGTAGTGCCCTTGGACCAATGTAGTGTCCGCAGGCGTCTCGGGAAGATGAATACTAGCATCCCCCTATGAGACTTAGAGACGTGTAGACTGTTGAGCAAACCTTGCGTTCGCCGAGGAATTGGTAATTGGTTGAATGATTATTATTGAGCATGGTAGTATGATAGCCAGCCTTCTCACTATGAGTCCCATCATGCATCATACTGATTGAGTCATCGATAGATCATAGTTCATAGTTGCTCATTACTGTTAATGCTTTCAGTTTATATCTATCTATCTGCATATCTATCTATGCCTGCTTAACCTATGGGGAGATCGCGGAGTCGCGGCTGAACCCACTGGAACATATTCATAGTTTCTCACTCCACCATGTTGCAGGGTCCGAGTTCGATGCGCCCCCCGGGGAGGATCGGTGGCAAGAGGCGTTAGCGCCTAGGGTATATGTATATTAGCTAGCCTTACCTCCTTTAGCATTAGTTTGTATCCGTACTATTATCGAGAGTAGTTGGATGTATAGGTGTGAGTTTTGATGGGTTTGTGTATCTCTCTGTACAGTTTTGTGAAGAATGTAAAGATGAAATAATTGTATAAAGTTAAATAATTAATATTAAGTACCATCTCTCTTTTTTCACTTGATATACCTTTACATGTGTTGATTCTCTTATCGATATAGCACTGTTTGTGCTCTCGTGGTTGTGTGTATGATGTGTCGTCCGCTCCTCTCAACTCATGCTCTATCATGATGGCCGTGATTGCCGTAAACGTTCCTGACTAGGAAACCTCCTTGAACATCACACTATACTCTCCTCTCGTGAACCCCCATGATTTGCTTTTGGAGCTTTGTGGTGGATCAATCTTCAACCCTAGAAGATTTTGAGCTTGGATTGGAGCATCCTAGAGGTAAGTGGCAAGGTTCCTTCCTCTAGATCTTTGTTTTGGGGCTTTTTGCTTGTTTAAACCCTAGATTTTGGATTTTAGGGTTAGATTTGGGGATTCTTGATTTGAGGCTTCTTGATCTCATTGGAATGGTTTGGAACCTTTATATAGGTTAGATTGGAAGACCTCTACCTCCCATTTGAAGATTAAGAGAGGGTTTTTCACTTGAGGTGAGTTTTTCTCAACCCTAGCTTGAGATGGTTAATGATCAACCTTGTTGTTGTTCGTTACGATTGTTTGACCCTTGTTCCTACATCTCTAGGGTGCTAGGAGGCTAGTCGACACCTTCGTCGGAGCTTACGAAGGATCGCGAGTGTTTTGGTGGGTTTGGCTTCATGAAAACGGGGCGAAATGGCCCCTAAGCTTTCTAGACTTTTCGTATACTATTTTTGAATGCATTTTCATGCTAAACATGATTTATGTGAATTTTAGAACCCCTAAAATGCATGTGTTATATATAAGAAATTTTTCACTCTTATAGTAGAGCATTGTGGGTGTTGTTGCATGCATTTGGGTAGTGCTCATGCTAGTCATTTAGAATCATGTTCTAAGTGTTTAGAATGGCTCAATTAAGCATTGATGAACCTTTGGTTTAAGCTTGGACTTAAGTAAACGAAAGTGTCATAAAGGGGCACTTAGACTAGCACATTATGTGACTATTGTATTGAGACATAGAGATAGGCCATGAGCATCTATTATTTCCATATTTTAGACATGATGACATAGAGATAGGCCTTTGAGAGAGTTGTGACATATTCCATGTTGTAGACGTGAGGACTTGGTACTTTAGACATACTGATAGCATGCTAGCCATTGTGCTCATTCACACATGCTTGTAAGGGTCGCTCCCTACAAGCCGGCACTCCGGAGATAGCCATGGCGATTCATATTCGCCGTGCGGAATTGGGCGCCGAAGTGGATTGCCGTGGGCCAGGCTCATTCCTAGGGTGGGGATGATGACTACCACGAGGCTATTAGGCTCGGCATCGGCCAGACAGCCTATGGGTGGGTCTCAGGGCCATAGACAGCCTTCAGATGGGTCTCTTCAGATTTGACTTTGAGTATTCACTATGATATGTGAACTTTAAAACTGTTATAGTGGACTTAGACTAGGAGAGTAAACTACGACATCTTTACTATTTTTGCATTGAGGACGTCGGGTTCGTTGCATTTCTATGATTACGCATGTCATACCTATCCATGTACATCCATGATATAGTTGCCTTATTACTTATGCAAATCATGCTAAGTAGAGACTTCATGTTGTAGTAAGTTACACTTTTACTTACACTTTGCTTTACTGTTTTATTGTCGCTGACCACTTTCCTTGTAGCTTTGGGCCTTGTGGTGCATTCACTGAAGTCAGTAATTGCCCACTGGGAACTATTTTTAATAGTTCTCACGCCCTCTTTTCGTGGTTTCTTTCAGAGCCTTCTGCACCGACGGAGGCACGGAATCGCGGCAAGGGGATCGCATAGCTAGTTAGCGAGGAGCGGTTCTTTGCTTAGGTGGTTTACTCTTTCTTTTTGTAGTTGAGAGGGAGAGTGAGAGATTTTGTATCCCGGTATAGAGACCACCTGTGTATCTACTTTTAGCACTTGTATTTGGGATTTCTTTTGTATTACTTTATGTTTCTTTAGTGAATCTCAGTTTTATCCTTATTCCTTGGTTGTAGAAATTAGACACTTATCATGCTCTGATACTCTTAGTTGTCTTTTTATTGCTTTATTTATTGTTGTTTTTAGACGCCTTATATGTTTTAGACGTATGGC
>NC_033623.1:6199953-6222706 GCF_001540865.1 Ananas comosus | reverse complement strand
TTACACTAACTCTAGTGTTCTTTATTCACTTTTTGTTGCAACTCATGCAATCACATTTTCTTTTGCATTCTTTACTTTTGCTAACTCTAGCATTTATATTCTTTACATCACTTTGGTTCTTTAGATCACACTAATTCAAGTGTCGCTTTACTTTAACATTATTCTTTTCATCATTCTTTACTTTTCAAATGCCACTCGATCTATGTCATGGTGTCACTCTGTTCTTTTGCTCACTTTGGGTGCTCTCTTTTTCTCTAATGCATACACTTAGGGTTTTGACATTCATTTGGTTCTCAACCATCATTATAAGCAAGTTGTATTCACAATCATGCTATCATCACATTCTTATCATTACTTTATCCTAATATGCATGCAACAATACATAATTCATGCTCAAATGAATGACACATTAGGCATAGAGAGAAGTTCAACGAGTTTGAGAAGCACCACCCACCTCGTAGGCTTTCAAAGGTGCTCCGATGATTTTCTTGGAAATTTTAGACCCTTCGTTCTTTACCTACGGCATAACGAACCCTTATTAGGCCATTTTGCCCATAACTTTTGATTGTCCTTTCGTAACATTAATCCGAGCGCACCAACGCGTCGGAAATACCCCCAATTAGGTTTTTAGAGGGTCAATTGCACTTATAAACCCTCATGAGCAAAAGCCCCAATTTGGGTGCCCTAGCTCCAATGTATATCAAAACCTAGGGTTTGATCTCATTGGGAAGCAAAAGTAGCTTCATTATACTCTAAATAGTCCATTAGAACCATTCTTAGCCTTTCCAAAACCCTAGTTTGGATTTCACCATGAGAGGTGGTCCAAGCTCACCTCTATAGCAAATCTAGGTTTTGATCTCTTTAGAAGCAAAAGAAAGCTTCAAAACTCTTTAAACATTTCACTAAAACTCATTTCTAGGTCATTCAAACCCATTTCTAGGGTTTTACTACATTAGGGTTCAAAGCTTACCTTGTAAGCTTCCTTTTCTTGCACTAGAGAGGAAGAAGATGAAGCTCCTTTGCTCCTTGATCTTCTTCTTCACCTTCTTTTCCTTCTTCTCCTTCTTTTCTTCCTTTCTTCTTCTTCTCTTTTGTCTTCTAGAGAGAGAGAGGGAGAGAAAAGAGTGTGTGTGAGGGAGAGAATGAGAGAAAAGGCTCTCTCAGCCCTCTACATAACCCATGGGTTGCAAAAATGCAAATAAACCCCTCAACTTTTATCTCTGTGCACTGCCTGGACTGGGCAGTTTTCGCAGGCAGAGACCGGTCTCCCCGAGCAGGGACCGGTCCCCGAAGGTCCACCCTGCGCAGCCAGAGCTGCCGCGCGCAATGCATCCGGTCCCTCTCTGGTGGGACCGGTCTCCGGGGGACCGGTCTCTCAGTCAGAGACCGGTTCCCGAGAGCTAACCTTCCAGGACTTAGCCGATTTTTCGGCTGTCTCATTCTGCACACGTTCAGGGACCGATCTCTCCCACCAGGGACCGGTCCCCGAGAGCTCAAAATCGGCAGTTTTGCAGAATTTGATTCTTTAGCTCTCGAAAACCTCCCGTAACTCACTTTTAATCACTTTAACACCTTCGGACTTTTCGAAGTGTACCATCCTCGCACTTTGGTCAATTTGACTAAAGTTCGATATTTATTTTCCGAATTTTCGGCATATTACAGAAACTCTCCTCCAAGCTAAGTGTCACGCCCCGAGACCGCTACCCATTTGGTCTGGTTCGGGCACGTCGAACAGATGCCGAACGAACAGCACCTCCACTGTCCGCCCAAGGCTCAAGCACGGGATCATGTACAAGAATTCGCCCAGGAACAATTCAATGCATACAAGATCCAAACAACGATAATAGAAGCACCATAAGTGCATAACAACAAGAGCAAGTAACACATGTACGATTCCAAGTGCAAAAAGAGAGAGAGTTCTATCTATTACATCACAATCATCCACAGTTACAATTGATTTACAATTTACATTTTTGTTTATCCAAAATGTAGATAAAAGTTCATTCACATCTCTCCAAAATGCATCTCACAACCTATACATCATCTACTCTTATATATGTAGGTACCTCTAATGCAATAGAAGAGCCACTAATGCTAGGGTGCTAAGCCCTTACTGCGATCCTCGCCCGGAGCGCTCATTCTCGGCCGTGCAACAAAGTGGGGTGAGAACTATTGTCCATAGTTTCCAGTAGGTTCGGCCACCGACTCCGCCGATTTTTCTACTAGGTCCAAGTGGGCACAAGCAGATAGATTGATAGATAGATATCAAAGCTGTAAATGCGATAGTAGGAAAACTATGCTACTATGCCCAATCATCCAATGTATGCATGCATCATATAGTATATGGTTTACTAACATGCCACTATGTCCAAGAAGTAATGTTCTTTACTTGTTCATCAATTCTCTTGGCTTATCCAAATCCTTGGCCAACCCGGAGGTTCGCCCACGACTCACATACATCTCATGGTAAGGAAACTCAACTCGTTCACAAACCCGAGACCGTCTGCGGGACCCCATAAGGCTATCCCAGGGAGCCCATAAGGCTATCCCTCAGGTGAGAACACTCCGGAGCGCACACTTGTGAGGAGCGACCAACACAAGTTCTGAACAGACAGCGAGTATGATCCAATCCTCTCAACTCGAGGATACCCTACCCATTAGGGTTAACTATCACTCGGGAATCCACCTATCCCAAAGTCCATATGCAAGTGTTTAACTACACTAAATTCTTGTTCAATGACTCATCTCTAGGGAATCCACCTATCCCTAAGTTCACATGTCAAGTGCTACTTTACACTAAGTTTTATGCCACTCGTTTTGTTGTCATTGTTGTTTACATGCCACTCGTTATGTCTTTATCAACTATCGAGTCCATCTCTTACCTCAGCACTATAGGATTCAATGTCTCGACCCAATCCTTATCTATCCACTATATCAAGCATTCAACTCACACTATGATATTATCTAGGAAGAGCATAAGGAACTGGAAATGCACATATATCCTATAATGCATATATGAAGAGATGCAACATTATAAAGCGCTAAGAAATAAAGAAGAGCCCGGTTGCTTCGGGATGACACCACCTACCTTCTGGCGTTGTCACAACTCTAGGAATGAAGTTCGCCGATTTTACGACGTCATCTCGGCCTTCCAGGCAGAAACGAAGCTCGGAAGGTCCTTTTTGCCCGTAACTTTGCACCCGCTCGACGAATCGTCGAACCGTCTTCGCCTACGCATTTAAACACCTAGCAATTAGATTTACACTTAACCAATTTAGATCAGTACCCAACAAATCACAAAACCCCATTTTTGGAGCCCTAACTTGCAATCATGCAAGAATCCTTCTCTAGATCCTCAAACTCATGCATTAAACACTTATTAAGCATGCTAGAGTTCCAACTAAACCGATTCTAGAATATAAAATCCAAACCCTAGAAGTCTACCATGGTTGAGCTTCAAGCTTACCTCCAAAAGCTAGCTCCAAGGGTGAAGAGGAAGAAGAAGACAACGAAGATCCTTCTCCTTGCTTGATTCTCCACCAAAACCCTTCTCTTCTTCACCTTCTAGAGGGAGAGGAAGAGAGTTTAGAGAGAGAGAGGGAGCTAGGGTTAAGCTTGGGGAAAAAAATAAGAAGAGAGAGAGAGAGAGCTCACTCTCATGTAGCCCCAACTCATGCTACAATTGCATAAAAACCCCCTCAACTTTGCCAACATGACACAGCCCAACTTGGGCAATTTCGGGCTATGGGGACCGGTCTCTCAAGCATGGGACCGGTCCCAGAGAGCTCTCCCGCAGCTCAACTGAGCTCTCGCATGGAGCAACCGGTCCCTCCTGATGGGACCGGTCTCTCGAGGACCGATCTCTCCCCGCAGGGACCGATTTCCGAGAACTAGTTCTTCTGGTACTTAGCTGATTTTTTCTATCTCTGAGATCCTCCATGTAAGGTACTGGACTTCTAAAAATTATGAGGTTACGGTATACATTTGGTTGGAAGACCATTTGAATGGTTCGGTGAGGTCCCGGTGAGGTCCGAAAGCATTCGGGCGTTTCGGTGCGCGTAGGCGCTAAAACGGAGCCGAAAGGCCGTGTTGGGCCGTGAGCCAAATCCGGCATTAGCGTGATGAAAAGATGATGAAAATACGCTCGAAAACATATTTGGAGAGTCTCGGTTCGATTTGAAAAGAATCGGAGGTCAAACGAGCGAAAACGAGCGAAAACGGAGAAGAAACGGTGAAAAAGCTGAAATTTTGGCTATCCTTAAAGGCTGGAATTCTTGACCTATGGGGACCGGTCCCCCAAGTCCAGGGACCGGTCCCCTATACAAAAAATGGCCCCCGCGGGGGCAATGTAATAAAATGAAAGTTGAGCGGCCTAATTGCACTTTGGGCATTATGAGAGTGTATAGAGAGGGTTCTTTCTCTCTTTCTCTCATTTCCCTCACTCGAGCACCACCTCTCTCTCTCTCTTAACGTGAAGAAGAAGAAGAGGAGAAAGAAGAAGAAAGGAAAGAGAATGAAGAAGGAGGAGAAGAAGAGAATCATCACCACCATCACATCTTCTTCTTCCTCTCAACCTTGGAGCAAACCTAGAGAGGTAAGCTTCTAGGACTCTAATGGTAAATTCTTAGGGTTTGGTTTATGCACCCTAAGGATGGTTTAGATGCAATTCTAGCAAGCTTAATAGATGTTTAATGCTTGAATCTAGAGTTCAAATGGTGGTTTTTGCCGTAGTCGCAAACTATGGCTCAAAAATGGAATTTTTGTAAATAGATGGGTTTGATCTCATTTAACCCTCTGTAAACCTAATTGATAGGTAACGAAACATGTTGGCGAAGACGGTTCGGCAATCCGACGAGCCGTTACAAAGATATTGAAGAAACGGACGCTTGGAGCTTCGTTTCCGCCTGGAGGGCCGAGGCGACGTCCATAAATCGTGAAATTGGGTCCCGAGCATCGTAACGGCGAGGCGAAGATCGTTAGCACTTGAAACGGCGAAGCGACGCGCTCTTGGAGAGCAACTGTGAGATCGGGCCCAAACGGGTGCCGAGTGCCGCGGGAGGCCGATTGCAAGTGTCGACGAGCAATCGGAACGCGAGTTAAGGTGGGTTGTGCTTACCGAAGCGACTAGGTCGCCCTTTATGTCTAAGATGATTAAGAATCTATGTTGATGCATATGAATGTAAATGAGGCATATAGATGATGCATATAAATGTAAATAAAGCATGTGGTTTATTTATGTAGCTAATGCATGTTAATAATATGATGCAAATACTAAGTAGATCCATGTAAAATGACATGATATAGAATACATGCTAGTGATAATGCAAATGATATGTATGTGTGCATTGGAGTATATGCTAGTTGCACTTAGCATTATGAGTTCATGCTAGATAGTAAATGCATATTGGCATCATAGAATGTATGCGAGATGAAATGTGGATATCTATAGTACTCAATATGACAATAGGACGTCAAGTAGATCGAGTGGCATTGAACCTAGTGTTAATAAACATAGGTCAGATATAGATGACATTGAACCTAGCGTTGTTGAACCTAGGATAAATAATGAGTGGCATCAAACCTAGTGTTAAAGAACATTGGTTGAGTATGAACCTAGAATCGGGATCTAGGTGCGTACCATCTAACCTAGTGTTAAAGAACATAGGTTGAGAACTGAACCTAGAGTTAAGGTAAACCTAGGTTGTGAAATTGAGGCATTAGACCTAGAGTCAGTTGGACCTAGGGTGGAAAGTGCATTAGACCTAGATAGGTCAATAGCATAGGGTTGGATACGGACCCTTGACTTGTGAAGTGGATTCCGAAATCCCGAGACTTGTGAACTCAATAGTTCTTGGATCGCGGGTGTATGTGGCATGTTCCTCTCCCACCGGAAAAACTTTGAGGATTGTGACTAAGCAAGAACAAAGAGCGCTAGGGTGTATGCGGCATGTTCCTCTCCCTATCGGGGGTCTTGGCTATGGGTGTATGCGGCTATGTTCCTCTCCTTCTGGCGGATCCCTGACCACGGTACACGGACCTTCGGGCAGACCATTGGGCGATGTGGTTCTTGGCTTGCAAGCTGAGGTGCATTGTGACAGGGTCCTTCACCTCGAGCCGGGCAGAGCGCGGACTATCCGCAGTTGATTAACTCGAGGCCGAATCGGGTGGCTAGCTCCAATAAAATAGATAGAACCTTGAGGGCTAGTGGTAAATGTGTAAACCTAAGGTAATAGAGACCTTAGAGTTGGATGATATGAACTAGAGTTAGCGAGATCAATTGTAGAATCAATAATTCTACTAGTTGTTGCGCATATATTCATGTTGCATATTGCATAGCATCATTGCGGTTGTGAGGCAAAGCAAGGTAAAGTTAGTTGCATATTTATGATATACATATCTATCTGTTTATTGGACTAACTTGTATTTGCCTCCCTTGGACCTGTTGGTCGAGCTCCTCCCTTGGGTGGCCGTACCCACTGGGAACCATGGAGTTGGTTCTCACCCCACGTTATTTTGGGGTTTTACAGGTTCGCACGTGAGCGGCGCGGCGGCGCGAGGTAAGGGCGTAGCTCCCTAGATAACGCCCTACCCCCAGAGACCAGAGCTAGCAGTACCCCGTCGACGTAGCTTAGGGGTATAGAAAATGAAAGGAACAAAATGTATTAAACTTGTAATATCTATGATGTAATAACTTAGATTGTATTTGGAAGTCTAATGTAAAAAGAATGGTGGTTGGGATGTAAATAAATGAATCTAATGTGAATGTTGTAATAACATAGGATGTGTTATGTTGTTGATACGTTTCCATTTGCAATCTATGATTGATATCTGTTCCTGGTCGGAACCCTTGTAATGTACATTGTTTGGATTGCGACGCCTAGAACGTACAGGGGAGACTCTGTCCGCGTACAGGGGAAACCCCGGTCCGTTCGGCGGTCTGTCGTCGGCGCCGTGACCCGGTCCAAATTGGCTGTTGGTCGCGGGGCGTGACACTCCACGTTCGGGGACCAGTCTTCCCCATCAGGGATCGGTCCCCGAGAGCTTAAAAGCTGCAGTATGCAGATTTTTGAATTCTTTAGCTCTTGAAAACCCCCAACAATGCACCTTTGGCCATTTTGATGCCTTTGGCTTTTCCGAAGCACACCAAGTAGACAATCAGTCGATTCTAACCGAAGTCCACTCTCGTATTTCAAGAATTTACTTCCTTACACTAAGGTTGCACAAGAGGGTTGCTTCACCTCCAAACAAGCTCCTCTCCACCAATCTCCACTATTGGAGCAAACCCTAGGAGAGAGAGTGAGGTTTAGAGAGAGAAAGAGAGGTTTCTCTTTTGGTTGGAGTGTTAAGAGAATGAGAGGGGAATGACCTAACACCATCATATAAAGCATCCCCCAGCACAATTGCACCATGGCCCCTCACATAATTCAATTTTGACTCATCCTGAAAATTTGCATGTTCGGGGTCCGAACCCTACGGCCAAGGTCCGAACCCCGAGAGCATTTCCAGTACAAAAGCTTGGGATTTCCCAATTTGCTCTCCAAGATCCTTTGCACCCATCTAAACTATTTTGAAGCATTCGGAACACTCAACAGACCTCTCCAAATCATCCATTACCACACTTCGGTCAATTTGAATGAAGTTCGGTATAGCACGCCGGAGATTCGGTATACTACATCCCTCCCCCCTTAAAAGAAGTTTCGTCCTCAAAACTTAAAGTTCTATCTCAACTAGACTCCACGAAGGGGTAAGAGTACTTGTCATGCATCTCACTCTCGAGCTTCTAAGTAGCTTCTCGCTCATTATGATTATACCATTATACTTTAACATACGGGATCGCACGGTTCCGTAGCTCCTTCTCCTCACCAGCTAGTATGCAAAGTTGGAACTCCACGTACGTCATATCCTCCCGAAGTTCGGGTGGTTCATATTGGAGCACATGCGTATAATTGGAAAAAAACTTGCAGAGTGTAGACATATGGAACACATTGTGCACTCCCGCAAGTCTAGGTGGTAACGCTAACCGACAAGCGACAGGGCCAACCCGATCCAACATCTAATATGGTCCAACATAACGAGGATCCAACTTTCCTTGCATTCCAAACCGCTTCACGCCTCGCATAGGGAAGACTTTTAAGAATATCTTGTGCACCGCAAACTCGAGGCTTCGATGGCGTTTGTCGGCATAACTCTTTTGTCGAGACTGTGCCGTCAGCATCCGCTGCCGAGCAATGCGAATCTTCTTCTCGGTTTCAAGCAATGCATCTGGACCCAACTCTAGTCGTTCTCCAACTTTACCCGAATGTATTGGGGAACGGCACTTTCTTCCATACAAGGCCTCAAATGGGACCATTCCAATACTCGCCTGATAACTATTATTATAGGCGAACCCGGCAATCGGCAAATAGCTATGCCATCCTCCCTTAAAGTCAAGGACATATGCTCAAAGCATTTCTTTAAAAATCTATATCGTCCTTTCCGACTGACGATCACTTGAGGATGAAAAGCGGTACTGAAGTCGAGCCGCTTGCTGAGAGCACCTTGCAAGCTCTTCCAAAATTAGGAAGTAAATCGAGGGTCCCGATCCGACACAATTGATACCAAAACTCCACGTAGTCGGACGATCTCATCGAGGTAAGCTTATACCAATTTATCGCTTGACCATGTGGTGTGGATTGGCATGAAATGCGCGGATTTTGTGAGGCGATCCACCACCACCCATATCGCGTCAGGATCACCCTGAGAACGGGGTGATCCCACGACCAAATCCATTGCCACATCCTCCCACTTCCACAAGGGGATAGATAAACCCTGAAGTTTTTTCGTTGGGAGCCGATGTTCCGCCTCAATCTGTTGGCACACATAACCAACATACGAAGGACTTATCTCCTTAATGCCACTGGATATTATTTTCCTTTGAGATTAGGACTACCCTTCATCCTCGTAGTGTGGGTCTAACAAGAATGCACCAACTAGTCGAATGGTCCACCACCGCTACACAATACATACGGGTAGACCTCCTCGAATCGCACAAAAGTCCACAAAGTGGCACTCTACCATTCTGGACATTCGAGAGTCTACATTGCCAGGTACAACTCTTCTCTGCATTCACCATCTCACTAGGGAATTCACTCGGATTCGATCACCGACATTGCTTAAAAGCAATTTCACAGGTGCATCGCTCAATCACGAGTGCTCCAACTACACCCGGACTCTTAGTGGAATTAATGAATCAACTTGCATGACAACTAATATACTTGTTATTGTCACGCTCCGGGACCGATACCAATTTGGGCCAGCCGGGGCACGTTGAACAGACGCTGAACGGACAGAGTTTTTCCTGCCCGCCCAAGGCTCAACACATGTACAATTCTAGTAAAAGAATGCACAAGCGGAAACATACAAATACGGCTTACACGAGGGTAAGCAACAGCCATTAGTGAAAGAAAGAAAACTAAACAAGTACACAAGTACTATGATTCAACTTTTGATCACATACATTGCATTTAACCTTCATATTCATGATTCTTTACATTGCTTTCATCATTTCTTTTACATCACATTTATTTAAGAATAAAGCTTTACATTCTCATTCTTGCTTTTACATCTCAAATCATCAAATACAAAAGATGAAATAAGGGTATGCTACTACAAAATGTAAGAACCCAACTCGGGTAGTCACTGTCTATGGCGTGATACCTTTACCGCGGTCGCTCGCCGGCTCGCTCGGTCCCGGCTCTGTGGAAATAGTGGGGTGAGAACTACAACGAAGTTCCCAGTGTGTTCGGCCCCAATCTCACCGACTTTTCCACTAGGTCTAACTCATGCATAATAGAAGAAATAAGCAGATAAGTAGCCAACTATACAAATGAAGTTAATATGCTTGAACAATGCTATCAATAAGAAGCTCAATATAAAACTTATGAAGAATGCATGATCTTTATTCTTTGTTCTTTATTCTTTCGTTCAATTTCAAGGCTAACCCGGGGGTATCGCCTCATTAACTCACCAACTCAAAGTCCATAATCGCGAGCCCTCAGCTTCCTCCCGCTAGGACCGTCCTCTGGGGAACAGCACCAACCCAGTGATGACAAACTCCGGAGCGCATCGCTCGAGAGGGAGCTACCGCCCTCGAGCAAGGACTTGAAATTTATGCACAAATGACCCTTAACTCTAAGGTTGAATGTCATTGTGTCTCAATCTCATATTCTTTGCATTCTTTACTTTCAATTATGTCATTACGCTAACTCTAGTGTTCTTTATGCCACACTTGTTGCTAACTCTAGCCATTTTTCTCTTTGATGCCACATTGATGCTAACTCTAGCTTTTGTTCTTTGATGTCATACTTTTGATGCTAACTCTAGCTTTGTTCTCTATACCACACCTGTTCTCTTTGATGCCACACACTAGCTCTAGTGTTCATATACTCTAGCATTCACATTTTCTTTACCTTTGCTAATGCCACTCTGTCACGCCCGGGTACCAGCGGAAGCATATCCGGCACGTGCACAGACCCGCCATACACCTGCAGTATATAAGGCGTCTACGAGAAGCAAGTCGATAGGAAGTAAAACAAGAGAGTCTTATCCTGATATCAGAGCAAAGTACAAGTCGATATACAACGAGTATCCAATCCGAGTCAAAATCCAAAGTGTATACAAACCATGATCACAGCAAAAAAGAGAAGTAACACTACTATAATCTCAACCCCGAAAGTAAATATACATCACGNGATGCAATCCTCACTTTTAACATTCCAAGCATCCTCTAACTTATCCAAAAACTTGTTCTAACCTTTTAGAACATGTAGGAGTGATCCACGCACCATTCCACATACTCGAACTCCGCAATTTGCGAAAGTCCAGTGTATTACACACTCGATCTATGTTTCATCGTGTCACTATGTTCTTTGCCTCACTAGGTTCTCACATTACATCTCATGCATACATAGGGTTCTTAGGTTCTCTATCATTTCATAATGCAATTTGAACTCACAAAATGCAATATTCACAACATTATCATTTCATCACCCTACTATGCTTGCAACAATATATATATATATATATATATATATATATATATATATATGTATGCTCAATGAGTGATATATTAGACATAGAAGGAAGTTCAAAGAGTTTGGAGAGCACCACCCACCTCGTAGGCTTTCTTAGGTGCTACGGTAATTTTCTTGAAATTTTTAGCCTCTTAGTTTGCTACCTGCGGCAAAACGAAGCCAAATTAGGCCATTTCACCCATATCATCACATAGCCTTTTCGTAACGTCAAACCGAGCGCATGAATGCGTTCGTTTGATCCCCAATTAGGTTTCTATAGGGTCAATTTCACTTTGGAACCCTCACAAGTAAAAGCCCCAAATTTGGGTGCCCTAGCTTCACATATACCAAATTTAGGATTTTGATCTCTTAGAGAAGCAAATGAAAGCTTCAAATCCTCTAAAGGTTCCATTAAAATCATTTTTAGGTCAATCAAAACCCATTCTAGGATTTTACCATGAGAGGGGTTGTAGCTTACCTCAAAGCTTTCCCTTTCTTCAAGCTAGAGATAAGGAAAAGGGAGTTGCTTCACTCCTCCTTCTTCTTCTCCACCTTTTCCTCCTTTTTCTCTTTTCTTTTTCTTTCTTCCTTCTTCTCCTCCTTGTTCCCTTGTCTTCTAGAGAGAGAAAGAGAGAAGAGAGGGTATATGAGGGAGAGGAAATGAGAGGAAATACCTCATAACCCCTCATACATAACCCATTGGTTGCATAAATGCAAATAAGCCCCTCAACTCTTATTTTATCAAACTGCCCAGACTGGGCCATTTTCGCATACGGGGACCAGTCTCTCTAGCAAGGGACCGGTCCCCGAGAGCACTCCCCACAGCCTCGCAAAATGGGTCCGGTCTCATCCTGAGGGACCGGTCTCCCGGGGACCGGTCTCTCCCCGCAGGGACCGGTTCCCGAGAGCTGCTCTCGTGGGACTTAGCCGATTTTCCCACTTCTCAGATTCCACGCATACGGGGACCGGTCTGTCCCACCAGGGACTGGTCCCCGAGAGCTCAAAAACTGCAGTTGCAGATTTTTTATTCTCCAGCTCTCGAAGATCCCCAACAATGCACTTATACTCTTTTCGACACCTTCGGCCTTTCCGAAGTGTACCAACCTCGCACTTTGGTCAATTTGACTAAAGTTCGATATTCATTTATCGAGATTTCGGTATATCACAGTTATAGACAAGGCAAATATGACATATTGTATAGTAGTGACAAATATGAAGTTAAGCATGTTGTACTTAGTTGAACAACTAGAATTCAATATTGTGGCATAGTACTCGACCTCTAGATCGCTAGTTGGCATTCCATGTTTTAAATATGACGAACGAGATCCATGTGTTATTGATCACGCTTGCTTACCACTGTGCTCATTCGCACAAACTTGTGAGGGTCGCTCCCTACAAGACGGCACTCCGGAGTTGGTCTTTGCGACATCATTCTCGCCCATGCGGAATTGGGCGCTGAAGTGGATTGCCGTGGAAAAGGCTCATTTCTAACGGGGGAATGTTGACTACTACGGGACCATTAGGCACAGCGCAAATCGGAACTATACCTTGTGTAAGTTCTCGTTGATTTGGGAAATTGCAATTAAACTTAACATTGGATATCACTACTAAATAGTGGATATCACTACTAAATAGTGCATGACATTTGGACATATACATTAGTCCTTTATGTTCATTCATATGATAGACTAGTTTTCATACATGTTAAATAACATAGTTATTTGGAGGCATAGTAGTACTTGAATCTCTAATTCTTATTAAGCACGAGATCAGACGGGTGATCGAGACACAGGACACTCAGCCAGTTGTTGAGGGTACTGCTATCGAATATCTCGACCAGTTGGCAGTCATAGAGCCCTTTGATGAGTATAGTGTTTTGATCGTGGTTGCGCTCGTGGTAGGAGACGTGTAAGTAGACGTGGTCGAAGGAGTAGTAGGAGAATATAACATTATATTTTTGTAAATTTTAAATTGCACAGAACTTTCTACATTATTAAAAAATTTGCTCTAATTTTTAATATTTTGTTGTAATGATATGATATCAATGCTCTATTGATATTCTGTTGGATTTATTGTTGTGCTGGATTTTTTGTCGTATTATTGATGTTGATTTTCTTGTGTTGTTGTATTGAATTTGTTGTTGTGTTGTTAATGTTGAATTTATTATGTTATTATGTTATTGTGCTGAAATTATAAGTGTACTATAACTCTACTGAACACGATAAATCATTCACCATGTTTAGACACGGTGAACCATTCACCGTGTCTTGACACGGTGAACTGATTCGCGTGTTTAGTGTATTACCCGCACCTGTGTGGTTTAAGGGTAGGTATTGTAAGGGTTAAGGAACATAGTTAACCATTCAGCATGTCTAGACACGGTGGACATACTGCATGGTTCATCGTGTTCAACTTAACACTCTGGCCCTAGCCCCGCTCGTGTAGTGCTGACATGGTGCTCGCGTGGCAAGATCATGGCTAAAAGTACAAATATAAATTTGCGAGAACCATTTTTAAAATAAACTTTTTTCGGGAGACAAAATGCAAAAAAAGCCCTTTATTAAATGAGAAGGCCTAGAAAAACCGGAAATTATATTAACTTGCAGCAAGTGCTGCAGGTATCAGTTTCAACCACGTTCTATTTACTAGATCTGGTAAGTACAACTCTTCATTTTGGACCACATCTTATACATTACAACCCACTTCAGCACAGCTCAGAAAAGCCGTCTACTTCTGCTGCTTGTTGATCTCCGCTGAAGATAGCAGGTATCATCAACCAAACGAAAGAACAAAAAGACTAAACAAGAATAGTTCCTCGCATTAAATGATAGGAAAGAAAACAGACACTGTAAGCAAAAGGAAGAAAAAAAAATCACGGTTAATTAAGAAATTACAGAAAATGAAAGAACAAAAAAATTTACTAAAAACATTTCAACTACGGCCGCACCAATATCAGATGAGAAATCAGCTTGGTCAATAACATAGTTTGGTAGTTATTTCGCACAACTCGAGAGAAAAATGAATCCAGATGACAATGTTATATGAAACAGAGCACAAAACGATTGGAGAACCTCATTAAAATTTTCTTATATAGTCAACAAAAGTATAAAAAGATAAAGTAAAAATTCTAATTTTGACATACACTCATTTACAATGAGAAAGGAATAACCCAAACCAAGCTAGAAGCGGCATATTTAGTGCAAAGTACCAGAGGTTGTTTCCACTCAAAATAATCAAATCTACAGCAAACTATTAAACATCGCCACAGAAAGTAAAAACGAGCCGAGTCTTGTTAGATGAAAAACCATGGAACTGCCCTTCACGCGTTTGTACAATAAAAAATACATCAAACATACAACCATCTAAACTGTCCATCCCACCCAACAGAAAACCGGAAAGCATCACACAAGAAAACCAAGCCTCTCCCTACTAGATGGAACAGCTATTTGTACTTACAAATACACAAATGAATGAAATCCCGACACTCCCCAAACTCATCCAAACAAATACACGATGATGACACATTAACACGCGTCAACGGTTAGCATCGATTGGAGCACCAGACCGTGCCTGTGAGATCCGATTCGCATAGATAGTCACTAGTCGCAGCTGCGTGCTACTGAGCCCTTCTAAATGTGGTAAGAAAGCTTTTCCAAGCATGATGTAGATGTCCACCAGGCAAAATACAACATTCTGCGAGTTTGAAGACAGAAAATAAATTTCTAGCAAGAAAAGAACTGTTAAGGTCTCTATTGTGCATTTTCCAGTGGAATCTTGCAGTATTTCCAATAATAATTTTATCTTCAGTCCCATATTTTGCAGTTCTATCCTTATAAGTTCCATATACATATCCCTTCATAACAGTTTCGATCCTCAGATCAACACCAGTCAATACTCTACGCCCAACACTCTACCCTTGTAAACTTCACCAAGTTATGTAGGTACAAGTATGCACAGGTAAAATTGTAGTAAAGAAACAAAATTTGAAATTACTAATCAAATAATAGTAGATTCCTTTGAAAGATGCTTAACAGGGATCTTATTGAAAGAAAAACTAAAATGCAAGGAACGTGAATGTGTGCTATTAGGAGCATGGAAGCCTCTGTGCTCCTAATCCATTTTTGATGATGGCACTTCTGTATCGACAATCGGCTCCATTAAACTTGATCTATCATATTTGAAATATCTAGAAAATAAATTGTGATTTTTCAATATCATTTACCTAGCGATCGAAAGGGTTCAAAATCAATAATTTTTAATAGTTGATGTATATAGTTTGCAAGCAATGATTTAAGTGCCGTGGCACGGGATCGTGCTGGAAACTTGCCGGCACGGTACAGCACGGTGCGTGCCGAGCCGTGCCGATGCGTGCCGGTCAAACAAAATTCTTGTGTGCCGACACATAATAGCATGAAATATTTATTTTCTTTAGCAACAAAATACTTTAACTATTTATTATGTCTTTTTATCACATCTTTTGAACTTTATTGAGAAAATTACTTACTAATTTAAAGAATAGAGGGTTTTGAGCTGTGTCATCGACACGGAGTCTGTATCGTGCGGATATCTTGTTGACACGGTACGGCATGGTGGATACAGCTCGTGCCGATGGGAACTTAAAACATTGTTTGGAAGTTTAACGATGTAAAAGTATTCAAATCAGATGAAATTTTGATAGAAAATTCTTTATACCATTTACTGCAAGATCAATATCTCTGATAGAAAATTTTAGTGCTATATCACCACTTTTTGCGAGATTTTTATTTTCAGCCGTTGATTTTGAACCTTTTTTATCGCTAGGTAAATGATATTGAAAAATCACAATTTATTTTCTACATACTTCAAATACGCTAGATCAAGTCTAACGGAGTCGATCGTCGATTCGGAAGTTCTATCGTCGAAAAACGGTTTAGGAGCACGTACTCAATATATATATATATATAGAGTCGGCTGCTATGCCATCAATAGCATCAAACACTTGGTGCTATCGAGTTTTTCACCGTTAGATTTAATCCTTTAATTTTTTTTACCCGTTAGATTATACTATTCAACCAACCACTCACTCAACCCTAGGGGGCCCACATCATCCTAACCGCACATTTCTCAATCCAAAGGCTAAAAAACTAATAGCTATAGTGCTATTGATAGTATTCCAGCCTAGTTATATACATATAATTGAGCTCCTATGCTTTTAAAAGTACCAGTCAAGGTTTTAAATGCCCGTCGACACGGGCCAAATCCACCGTGCCGTACCGTGCCAACAAGATATCGACACGATACAAAACCGTGCCGATGGTACAACTCAAAACCCTCTATTCTTTAAATTAGTAAGTAATTTTCTCAATAAAGTTCAAAAGATATGATAAAAAGACATAATAAATAGTTAGAATATTTTTGTTGCTAAAGAAAATAAATATTTCATGCTATTATATGTCGGCACACAAGAATTTTTTGACCAGCATCCATCGGCACAGCTCAGCACGCACCGTGTCGGCTGGTTTCCGACATGACCCCGTGCCACGGTACTTAAATCCTTATACAAAGTCATTGGTACTCGTAGGTTTTCGGTCCTTGGATTAAGAAATATGCGGTTAGGATGATAGTGGTTCCCTAGGGTTGAGTAGGTTGTTGGTCAAAAAACGGCTTAGGAGCACGTATATATATATATGGGATATTTGCTATTTTAACGCTGTAAAAAAATCAAAATCGGTTGTGAATTTTTTTATAGAAAATTCTATAAACTACATCGATAAAGATCAATAACTCCAATCTTAAATTGAAGAATTCGGTTATCCATTTTTAAGACGTCAATCGATTTTGACTGTTCATTTTATACCTGCTTGATGAACTTATTATAATTTTAAAAAATTATAAAATTTATTTTTTAGAAGTTTCAAATACTTTATATCATATTTAACGGAGTGGATCGTCGATTTGAAAGCTCCATCATTGAAAATAAATTATGAGTATGAAAGGCTCTATACTCATAAGAATATAGTAGCCCTAGCTATATAGAGTCCGGCTACTATACTCTTATAAGTACGATCGCCCTCGTACTCATAAGTTGTTTTCGATGATAGAGCTTTCATAAGTTGTTTTCGATAATAGAGCTTTCGAATCGACGATCCACACTGTTAAACGTTATCTAGAGGGCTTTTTTTTGCGTTTGGCCCCCTGTAAAAATATTATTTTAAAAATAACCCCGATAAATTTATATTTGTAAAAATGGCCCTAGCCCTGCCACGCAGGAGCCACGTCAGCGCCACGTGAGCGGAGCCAATTTATTACGTTGAACACGGTGAACCATTCACAGTGTCTTCACCGTGCTTGGGGAAAGTATACTATATATATATTGCGAAAAATATAAGGAAAATAAAAAGGGGTAAGTGGGGGAATATAAGTATGGAACACCGTGAATCATTCACCGTGTTTGAACACGGTGAATGACTTAAAATCATGGCGCTAACGTGGCGCCTGCGTGGCGGGGATAGGGCCAAATTTGCAATTATAAATTTGATGGGGCTATTTTTAAAATAAAATATTTTGAGGGGTTCAAATGCAAAAACAACCGTTATCTAGAGCATTTGAAACGTCTAAAATCAAATTTTATAATTTTTCTACATTATTTACCTTACAATCAAAAGGTCACAAAATTGACAATTTTTAACAGCCGATATGAAATATTTGCAAGTTTAACGATGTAAAAGAATCGAAATCTGTTGAATTTTTCATAGAAAATTCTATTCACGTTGAATTTTTCATAGATAAAGATCAATAACTCCGATCTTAAATTGAAGAATCCGATTATCCATTTTTAAGACGTTCGATTTTGACCGTTCATTTCATACCTGCTTGATTAACTTCATTATGATTTTGAAAAATTACAAAATTTACTTTTTAGAAGTTTTAAATACTGTAGATCATATTTAACGGAGTGGATCGTCGATTCGGAAGCTCCATCATTGAAAATAACTTATGAGTATGAAGGGCTCTATACTCATAAGAGTATAATAGCCCTAGCCATATATATATATATATATATGAGTTGAGCTGGAATGCTATCGATAGCAAACGGGCTCCGTTACCACCCATTTGTTTTAGATGATGAAGCCTCCAAATCGACGATCGGCACAGTTGAACATGATCTATACCACTTAAAGTGTCTAGAAACCAAATATCAAATCTTTTCAATATCATTAGCCTAATGATCAAAGGGTTTCAAAATTTATAATATTAATGGTAGATATGAGGCATTTCCTTGTTTAACGGTGTAAAACTATCCAAAGCAATTGAATTTTCGTTAGAAAATTCAATTAAACTATTTAGAACAAGATCTATATTCTCGATCTTAATTATAAAATTTCTATCATCATTTTTTAGAGGATATTCATTTTCAGCCGTTCATTTTTATGCCCACTTAAATGGACGAGAACAATATCGGAAAAGTATGAAATTTGATTTCTAGATACTTTAAGTGGTGTTGATCATTTTCAACGGTGCCGATCGTCGATTTGGAGGCTCCATCATCGAAAACAAATGGGTGGCAACGGAGCCCGTTTGCTACCGATAGCATTCCAGCTCAACTCATATATATATATATATATATATATAAGAGAGAGAGATGAGAGAGCAGCTAGGCGTATACCTAACTCGGTAGCAACGGAGGCTTCCGTCTACCACTCATATATAATAATATATATATATATTTAGTAGCAATCTGACGAGCCGTTTTACTACGCGATTTGTTTGGGAGCTTATGATCAGTTATCCCGTTAAATATGAAACCATTACTACCTTTTCACATGAATTGATTTTTTTATCCATCAATTGAACAAAAAAATGAATGGCTGAAAATGAATGTTTCCTTATTAATCTCAGATTTTTTATTAATTTAAAATTTTTCTAAAATAAAATTCAATGATTGGAAATATCTTACGCGTTTGAGAGAGGAGAAACCCTCTTCGAAACTATTACAAATTGAAACCCCCTTGTCCCACTTAGCAAGATTCGTTTTTATTTTCCAAACCTTTAGAGTGATATAGATCAGTTGCACGAGCCCGATCCATTTGACTTTATCATCGAAAAACAATAGTAGTAAAACTGATTACTACTGATAGTAATTCTAGCAAAACTCTATAATATATATATATATAATAAATATATATATTTAATATATATATATATATATGATCAGCCCAGTTAAGCGTACGTGCAAATGCACGTAATAATTACTTTAATAGCAAGCTCAAATTAATAAATATGTATATTATATTTATTCAGAAGTAGACAATAAAAATTAAATTTAAAAAGTAAATTTATTTATTATATACTATTAGAAAATATCTGTTATATTTTAACTCAAATTTAAATAGTTGTTGTCGACAATAATTATAATAGTTCCATTTTTTATTTTATAAAATTTGAGTTTAGATCGTGAATTTAAATTTAATTTTGGATATCAAATTTGAATTAACAACTAAAATATTTTGACTAAATAGATCAAAATTAAATTTTAAAATTTTGAATTAAAGGTGAACTAAAATTTTGATACTTATAATTTAAAACACATACTTGAAATTTGAATTCGTCAAACTTCAAAAACCATACAAAAATATTAAATAAATAGTTAAATTTTAATTCTGAATTTAAGATAACATAAATTTTAAAATAAAAAATATTAATGTGACACCCCAATAGTCCCACATCGGATGGGAATGGGATTGTCATTGGGTTTATAAGAGACTTAGACACTAGTAATAATAACTGGGCTTAAGCATTTTGAGCCTGTGGTTTGGCCCAACGAGTTATTGTTGCTAGTGGGCTGGGTCGTTACAATTAAAAGATAAATATATATATTTAAAATTAAATTCAAATTCGATTGTTGGTTGCAATCAATAAAAAGTAAAGATAACAACTAAATATTAGTAGATAAAATTGAAATAATCTAAAAATATTCACCTAAAATGAAAATATATGAAAAATTTTTAAGGTTATCCGTTCGAGAAAAAAAGAATTAAAAGTTTGTTTCATTATGTTATTTTGCATAAAAAAACAAAAAAGATGAACCAAAAGTTTTCCTCCCAAAAAACAATTTTGTCGACAGATCGAAATTCAAATTACGTGTTTTTATATATAGTACAGATATAGATACTTATAGTGCACATGCGATGCACATCACATTTAATTAAATTAAATTTAAATCTATATTTTGATTTTAAATAATTATTGGTGGTATGAGTCTTTATCAATTGATTTTTTTTTCTAACTTCAATTTGTCTCCAGAAAAGTTTTATATATTTACAATTTAATTATATTGTAAATATTTTTCATGTGTTTCATAACATACAATTTTTTTTAATATGTACCCAAATATTAAAAATTTGAAATAATTCTAAATTTTAAAATAATGAATAGAGATTTAAATTTATGAACAAAACTCAAAATTTGAAGTTAATATTGAATCTATAATTTGAATATAAGTAGTTATTAGAAATATAAATCTATTTATCAAACAATCTATCACTCAAACTTGATTTATTTTCAAGTTAGTTAATTATTTTCAATTTGAAATAGACTGTTGACAAACATCAAATTTAAAATTTTAAATTAATTTTAAATTTTTGAATTAAAATATATTACTAACGTTTATCTTACGATTCCAAAATTTAAGTATATATTTTAAATTATAAGTATTGGATTTTAATTCACGTTTAATTCAAAATTTAAAATTTAATTTTGATCCACTTTAATAAAAAATTAATTATTAATTCAAATTTAATAACCAAAAATAAATTAAATTGATGATTTAAACTCAAATTTTAACTTTAATTTAAAAATTTTAGAAATTTAAATATAATTATATAATTAAATTTCAACTCTAAATTCAAGATAATAAAAATTAAAAAATCAAATAANATAAATTAAATTGATGATTTAAACTCAAATTTTAACTTTAATTTAAAAATTTTAGAAATTTAAATATAATTATATAATTAAATTTCAACTCTAAATTCAAGATAATAAAAATTAAAAATCAAATAATATTAAAATTTAGATATATATTTGAAATTAAATTTAAATTTGATTATTGATTGTATCAATAAAAAGTTAATATAATAATAAAATATTAGTAGATAGAATAGAGACAATCTATAAATATTTACCTTAAAAAGAAAAGATATTGAATGATAAAAATATTTAATAAAAAAACAAACATTAACTGTTGGAGGAAAAAGAGGAACTAAAAATTTGTTTCGTTACGTTATTTATTTTACGTACGAAAAAAGAGGAATTTTGAATTTGTCGACAAACCGGAATTTGAAACATGTACTTTTATATATAGTATAGATATACGAGCTTTACTAGAACACTATCGATGGTAAATGACTCGGTTTACTACCAATTTTTTTCAATAATAGAATTTCCAAATCGACGATCGACACTGTTGAACAGGATCTAGACCACTTACACTATCTGGAAACCAAATTTCATGTTTTTCCGACACCACTAACTAAATGATCAAAGAGTCACAAAATTTGTATATTTAACAGCCGGTATGTTGTGTTTGCTTGTTTAACAATATAGAAGAATTCAAATCTACTAAAATTTTGTTAGAGAATATTCTAAGTTATTCAAAACAAGATCTAAACTTTAAATCTTGTTTATAAAAATTGTATCATCACTTTTTGAAGGATTCATTTTCAGGGATTCATTTTCAGCCATTCATTTTATGTCTACTAGATGAACAATAGAATAATATCGAAAAAGTATTAAGTTTGATTTCTTGATAATTTTAAATGGTCTAGATCATATTCAGAGGTATTGATCGTTGATTTGCAAACTCTATCATCGAAAACAAATTGATAGTAAACCGGACTGTTTACTACTGATAGTATTCTCGTAAAGCTCTCTCTCACTCTATATATATATATATATATATATATATATATATATATATGAGTCCGTCTGGGGTTAGAACGAAGAAAAGAAATGTTAAAGGTCCCTATTGTACATTTTCCAGTGGAATCTTGCAGTATTCCAATAATAATTCTATCTTCAGTCCCATAATTTGCAGTTTTATCCTTGTAAGTTCCATATACACATTCCTTCATAACAGTTTTGCTCCTCAGATCAACACCAGTCAACACTCTACACCCAACACTCGACCCTTGTAAACTTCACCAAGTCATGTAGGTACAAGTTTACACAGGTAAAAGTACTAAAGAAACAAAATTTGAAATTACTAATCAAGTAATTGTAGATTTCTTTCAAAGATGCTTAACAGGGAATCCTATTGAAAGAAAAACTTAAATGCAATGGACGTAAATGAATATATATATATATATATATATATATATATATATATATAGTTGAGCTAGAATACTCTCAAAAGCACCATAAAGGTGGTGCTTTTTGAGTTTTTAGCCATTGGATGGAGAGATGTAGGGTTGAGATGATGGTGATAGGTGGTGGTAGGTGGTGGTAGGTGGAATAGTGTTTGATCCAAGGACTATTAGTAATCAAGGAGCAGATCCAATGGCTTAAAACCGAATAGCACCATGATGGTGATACTTGTAAAAGTATCATAGCTCAACTCATACATTCTCTCTCTCTCTCTATATATATATATATATATATATATATATATATATATAGTAGGGCTACTATACTCTTATGAGTATAGAACCATTCGTACTCATAAG
>NC_033623.1:6173667-6197428 GCF_001540865.1 Ananas comosus | reverse complement strand
AGAGAGAGAGGGGTTAGATCTAGAATACTATCGATAGTATGGAAAGTGTTTATTATCAACTTTTTGACCATCAGATGTCTAGGGTTTAGTAGAAGTTGGTGGAATAGTAATAATCCAAAGGTGAAAAAGTTGATAATAAGTACTATTCATATACTATCAATAGTATACTAGCTCAACCCTAGGCATCCAAGGGCTGAAACGTTAAAAGCATGATACATAAAAAATATTCCAACATAATTACATATATATATATATATATATATAGAGAGAGAGAGAGAGAGAGGAGGAGAGAGAGAGAGAGAGAAAGAAAGAATTCAACTAAGATATTATTAATAGTATATGAATAGTAGTTACTATCCACTTTTTGGCCCTGAATTATTGCTATTCCGCCAACTGCCACTTAACCCTAGGCATCTAATGGTCAAAAGTGGATAGAAAATACTATTCACATACGATTAATAAGAGTCTGGCTACTATACTCTTATAAGTATAGACTACTCTTTGTACTCAAGTTTTCGGCCGTTAGATTTACCCCTTTGATCATTTCCACTCGTAAGATCATACTATTCAACCAACCACCCGCTCAACCCTAGGGGACCACTATCATCCTAACCGCACATCCCTTCCATCCAACGGCTGAAAACTTATGAGTACAAAGAAGTCTATACTCATAAGAGGATAGTAGTCCTAGCCCTATTAATAGTATTCCAGCACAACTCTCTTTCTCTCTCTCTATATATATTTATGCTTTCAAAGGCATGAAGAGTTAAAGACCTTCACACTTTCAAGTTTTTGATGATGGGACATCCAATTCGACGATCGGCTTCGTTAGACATGATCTACAATTTTAGAACTATCTAGAAATCAAATTTTATAGTTTTTTTAACTTCGTTTGCCTAGAGAAAGAATAGCCTCAAATGAACAGCTGAAAATAAAAAATCTCATAAATATTAATAAAAAACTCAAATTTCAAATCGGAAGTATTGATCTTGCTCTTGATGTTAAGTAAAATTTTGTATTAAAATTTCATCGAATTTGGATTGTTGTACATCGTTTAACTTACAAATGTGCCACATCGGCCACTAAAATAGTCATTTTTGAGACCCTTTCATCACTTGGCATATAATGTCGAAAAATTATGAAATTCAGTTTCTAGATAGTTATTTTTTTAATAGCATAGATCATGCCTAATAGAGCCGATCGTCGAATCAGATATCTCTTCATTGAAAACAACTTGAAAACACAAAGGTCTCCTTGCTCTCGAAAGCATGAGAAACATACTCTATATATATACACACACACATATATAGTTGAGCTAGAATGCTATTAGTGGCAAACGAGCTCCATTGCCATCCATTTGTTTTCGATGATGGAGCCTCTAAATCAACGATCGACATCGTTGAATATGATCTATACCACTTGAAGCATCTAGAAACCAAATTTCATACGTTTCCGATATTGTTCACTTGTCAATCAAGTGGACATAAAATAAATGGTTGAAAACGAATATCCTTTAAAAAACGATGGTAAGAGCCTTGTAATCAAGATCAAGAGTATAGATCTTGTTTCAAATAGTTTAAAAAAATTTTTAACCAAAATTCAATTATTTTGGATATCTTCACACAGTTAAACAAGAAAACATATCATATGGACCAATAAAATTATAAATTTTGAAATCCTTTGATTATTAGGCTAATGACGTCGAAAAGATTTGAAATTTGGTTTCTAAATACTTCAAGTGGTATAGATTATATTCAATGATGCGGATCGTCGATTTGGAGACTCCATCATCGAAAACAAATGGATGGCAACGGAGCCAGTTTGCTACCAATAGTATTCCAGCCCAACTCTACATATATATATATATATATATATATATATATATATATATATACATACATACATACATACATACATATATATATATATAGTCCGACTGGAATACTATCGATAGCACCAAGCGCTTGATGCTACCAAATTTTTTGCCATTAGATTTATTCCTTTCATCATTTCTAACCGTTAATATATTACTATCTCAACAATACCATACCCAGCTCAACCTTTAGGGCACCATATCAACCTAACCGGAAGACCACTATCATCCTAACCATATTTTTTCATCCAAGGGCCGAAAACCCTAATAGCACAATGACTTGTGCTGATTAATAGTATTCCACAAATTATATATATATATACACACACACACACACACACACATATATACATATAATATACATATAAATATATACATACATACATCATAATATATATATATATATATATATATATAAGAGAGAGAGAGACTTGACTGTGAAGAAGAGCTAGAAGAGACTGTAGAGGGAGATAGAGAGAAGAGAGTTGAGCTAGAATACTTCAAAAAGCCCAAAAGGTGGTGTTTTTGAGTTTTAGCCTTTGAATGAAAAAATAGGGTTGAGATGATGGTGTGTAGTGGAATAATGTTTGATCAAAGGCTATTAATAATCAAGGAGTAGATCCAAGGGCTAAAAACTTAGAAACCAAGGAGGTGGTGCTTCTAAAAGTATTCTAGCTCAATTTTATATATATATATATATATATATATATATATACTCATATGAGTATAGTAGTATGAGTATATATATATATATATATATATATATATATATAGAGTCCGGCTACTATACTCATATGAGTACGATCGCCCTCGTACTCATACGTCGTTTTTGATGATAGAGCTTCCGAATCGACTATCCATACCGTTAAACGTTATCTAGAGCATTTAAACTTCTAGAAATTAAATTTTACAATTTTTTGACATCATTTAACTTACGATCAAAAGGTCACAAAATTGACAATTTTTAACGGCCGGTATGGGATACTTGTTAGTTTAACGGTGTAAAAGAATCGGAATTGGTTGATTTTTTGACAGAAAATTCTATTCACTATCTAGATAAAGATCAATAGCTCCAATCTTAAATTGAAGGATCTAATCATCCATTTTTAGGACGTCGTTCGATTTCGACCGTTCATTTTATACCACTTGATGGACTTTATTATGAATTCAAAAAATTACAAAATTTATTTTCTAGAAGTTTCAAATACTCTAGATCATGTTTAACGGTGTGAATCGTCGATTCGAAAACCCCAACATCGAAAACAACTTATGAGTACGAAGGGCTCTATACTCACAAGAGTATAGTAGCCCTACTATATATATATATATATATATATATATATATAACTGGACTGGAATACTTCCAATAGCACCAAGTTATTGGTGCTTGTGATTTTTCGGCCCTTGGATGAAGTGTTGTGTGGTTAGAATGATAGTAGTCCCCTTGGGATTTAGTGATGGTTAGTGAAATAGCATGATCACTAGTAGTAACAGTCAAAAGGATAGATCTAATGGTGGAAAAGTTGGTACCACCAAGTGATTGGAGTTATTAGAGACCCCCAACTGGACTCCATTTGTATATATATAGGTCTTTGTCCTATCAAGTCATTTTTGATAATAGGAATTCTGAAGCGATGATCGGAACCAAGGATTTAAGTGCACATCGGCATAGGCTGTATCCACCGTGCCGTATCGTGCCAGCAAGATATCGACACGATACAGCCCCTGGGGCAATGGCACAATTCAAATTTCTCTATTCTTTAAATTAATAAGTAATTTTGTCAATAAAGTTCAAAAAAATTGATAAAAACACATAACAAATAATTGTTATATTTTGTTGCTAAAAAATAAATAAATATTTCATGCCATTATGTGTCAGCACACATATTTTTTGTGACCAGCACGCTTCGACACGGCCCGGCACGCACCATGCCGGCAAGTTTCCGACACAGCACTTAAATCCTTGATCAGAACCATTAAAGTTGGTCTAGAGTATTTGAATTGTATCGAAATCAAATTTCATACTTTTTAAAAATTATTTCTGTAGTGATCAAAGGATCGTAAAATCGACAATTTTTGACGACCTAATATGAGCCGTTTGCTTTTTTAATAGTGTGAAGCAATCCAACGACTTGAATTTTTAATAAAAAAAATCTTTTTATTATTTGGATAACATTTCATAACTCCAATAATGAATCGAGGAAGTCAAACCTTTATTTTCACAAGGTTATTCATTTTTTGACCCATTTTATTTTTCGACTGTTTGATGGTCTGGATAAAGATTTTTAAAAAATTACAAGGTACAATTTCTAAATATTTTTTATAGTGTACATCAATTTCAACAATACCGATTATAAATTAGGAATCCCGATCATCTAAAATAACTTAATAGGACAAAAGCCTCTACCTTCTAAAGAGGGTAGTAGCTAGACTGTTATATAACTTTATACACACACTCTCACACACGCACACTCTATACACACACACTCTCACACACACCCTTTCTCTCTCTTATAAGTACGGAGGTCTTCGTACTCGTAAGTCATTTTGATGATAGAGATTCCGAATTGACGATCCATACCATTAAATATGATCTAGAACATTTGAAACTTATAGAAAATGAATTTCATCGTTTTTCAAAATTATAGTAAAGTCCATCAAACGAGCATAAAATGAACAATAAAAATTGAACAACCTCCTAAAAACAAAGGATCGGATTCTTCAATTTAAGATCGGAGTAATTGATCTTTATCTAGATAGTGAATAAAATTTTTTTATCAAAAATTCAATCAATTATGATTCTTTTTAATCTGTTAAACTTGCAAGTACCCTATACTAGCCGCTAAAATTATCAATTTTGAGATATTTGATTGTAAAGGTAAATGATGTTGAAAAATTATAAAATTGGCCTTCTTCGCCTTCCACCTAAGCTGCGCTTTGGTTTCTAAAAATTTCAAATACTCCAGATCATGTTAAGGATATGGATTCTCGATTCAGAAGATCTATAATCGAAAATGACTTATGAGTACAAAGACGATTGTACTCATTATAGTAGCCGAACTCTATATATATAGTAGCCGTATATGTATATATATGAATATATATATGTGTGTATATATATACATATATATATATATGTGTGTATATATATACATATATATATATATGTGTGTATATATATACATATATATATATATGTGTGTATATATATACATATATATATATATATTTGTGTGTGTGTGTATACATATATATACGTGTATATATATTATATAGAGTAGGGCTACTATACTCTTATGAGTATAGAGCCCTTCGTACTCATAAGTTGTTTTCGATGATGGGGCTTCCGAATCGACGATCCACTCCGTTAAATATGATCTAAAGTATTTGAAACTTCTAACAAATAAATTTCGGAATTTTTCGAAATCATAATAAAGTCCATCAAACGGGTATAAAATGAACGGTCAAAATCGAACGACGTCCGAAAAATGGATGATCGGATCCTTCAATTTAAGATCGGAGTTATTAATTTTACCTAGGTAGTGAATAGAATTTTCTATCAAAAATTCAACCTATTCCAATTCTTTTACACCGTTAAACTAGCTAATGTCCCATACAGGTCGTTAAAAATTGTCAATTTTGTGAACTTTTGATCGTAAGGTAAATAATGTCGAAAAATTATGAAATTTGATTTCTAAAAGTTTTAAATGATCTAGATAATATTTAACGATATGAATCGGCGATTCAGAAGCTCTATCATCAAAAACGACTAATGAGTACAAGGGCAATCGTACTCATAAGAGTATAGTAGTCGGACTCTACATATATATACATATATATATAAGCACATTAATTGTGCTTGCTCCCAACTTCTTAGCCCTTGGATTTCTAGGATTTAACATTCGTTGGTGATACTACTATAGATTTGAGGGCTAAAAAGTTGATGGTAGACACTATCCCTCTCTCTCGTTTTCGCTTTCTTGCACTTAGTCTTTGAGAGTGCAAAGATCCAGACTAGCAAAATCGAGGTAGGCTTGCCCATCTTCGAGTTGGAAGGCGAGCGTTGCACGGGCTTTGGCGAGCAAAATCACTACTGTGACAGTTGGTATCACAGCTGGTTCGAAAAGGAACCATGTCGTCGTTGGATGCTGCCGTTGTAGACGTTATCCCTGAGCCCAAGCAAACTAAGCGGGAAAGAAGCAAGGAGCCGCAAGCACTCACGAAGCAGGCCATATCCTTGGAGTACCGTGCAGAGCTGCAAAAGGATGTTATAATGAGAGTGGAGTGGTCCTCTGCATTGACGCAGACCATGCGTTTGTTGGACGAGGTGCTTCACTTGATAGAGGAGGATATTGTTGCAGCCATGGCAACATTCCGCCATCGTCTGGAACAATTCAAGGCAGATTATGCCCGTCACAACAACGAGCGAGATACGCGAGATGTGCTGCTTCACGACATCAATGCCTAGGTCAAGGAGGTCATAAGCCTCAAGGCGAGGGAGGCACTACCCGAGCGGATCGAGAGCAATCATGGCAAACCACTTAAGGTGAGCGAGGCAAAAGGTGGGGAAAAGCGTTGTGATACAGGGGACGCAAAAAGGCATGGCCAGAGTCTAGCCCCACTGACTAAGGACCAGACCCTCATGGCTCTACAGCTTTACGAGGAGGTGAAGCGCTCGAGGACCTGAGCAAAGGTGAGACTGTCAAGTCTCAAGAAAAGCAGGAGCAACTAGCACCCAATCGAGAGATGCGTTGCTCTGTTAAGCACAAAGCCAAAAAGGAGCCCGAGGGGACCAGGGAGCATCCCGCAGCTTGGCGGCGTGCACGTGTGTGTCGCGAAGGACAAGCACACTTAACGGTTCAGGCTCAATGACAAAATTTTTCGCGCAACGAGCTAGCTACTGTTCGTGCTCAAAGGGGCAAGGCACTAGAGTGGTGCGGAAGCGAAGGCGAACTGCAGTAGCAAGGCTCGAGGCCGCGTGGGCACGAAGGCATGGTGAACTGCAAGCAAGGCTACACGAACCAGGATCGGCTTGGCGTGCAATGAAATGTTTGCGTGTTAGGTGGGGGAAAATGTCAAGCACTTAGAAACATCTCAATTCGGCCAAGTCCCTGGCCCAGCTTCGTTAAATGGGCAACCGAAGAGGCATTGTTCAGGAAGCTTTTGTGGGAAATGAAGCATTTTGAAACTGCAGGAGTTAATACCTCAAGAAACAGTCCTGTGGAAACCCAAAATGAGTTAATGCCTCAAGAAATAGTCCTGTGGAAACCCAAAGGTTACGTGCAACCCTCGGATTCACCCTGCATTTATGTAGGAAGTTATCCATTGCATCCTAGTGGGCAAGTCCAATGTAACTTAGAGGCTATAAGTAGGAGGGTTGGCTGAGACCAAAGTAGAGAGAGTAGAGAATGTATATGTAATTTTTGCTTTTAAGTAATAGAGTACTTAGTTCTTGCATAACCTCTATTAGTTCTTGCATAACCTCTATTCCTCTCTCTCATTTTCTCTTTCTTGCACTTAATTTTTGTGGGCGCGGATGTCCGAACTAGCAAGATCGAGACAGGCTTGTCCATCTACGAGCAGGAAGACAAGCGCCACACGCGCTTTGGCGAGCAAAATATAAGTCCATGATAGTTGGTATCGCATATATGCATACATATATATACATATATATATTTGTGTATATATATACATATAGTAGGACTGTTGTGCTCTTAAAAGCACGGAGGCCTCCTGAGCCATTTTTTATGGTGGGACTCTCGAATGCACGATCGACTCCGTTAAACTTAATCTAATCTAATTGAAAGAAGCCAAAAAATAAATTTTGCAATTTTCCAATATCATTTACCTAGTGATCGAAAGAACTCAATTAACAAATTAATAATGATTGATGTGTGTCGTTTGCAAGTTTTAATAGTGTAGAAGTATTCAAATCGGATGAAATTTTGATATAAAATTCTTCATACTATTTGCAGTAAGATCAATACCTCTAATTTTAAAAACTTATGCTATATGATCAAGTCTTGAAATTTTCTTTATACTATCTACAGCAAGATCAATTTTATCTGATCTGATGTTTTACTATTACATCATCACTTTTTGTGGGATTTTTATTTTTAGTCGTTGATTTTGAGTCTTTTCGATCAGTAGGTAAACGATATTGAAAATCAGAAAATTAATTTTCTAGATACTTCAAATACTCTAGATCAAGTCTACCAGAGCCGATCGTCGATTCAGAAGTCTCATCATCAAAAAAAATTTTAGAGGCCGCTTTGATTCTTTAGAACAACTCGACGAATTTAGTAGATCCTTTTAGAGCAGAGCTCCAACCTCCGCGCCTAGCTGCAACCTCAACCAAAACCAAAGGCTAGATTCAAATTGGGATAGGTCAAAACATTCATCTTTATCCTAGATTGGAGAAAAATGCCGGTGGTCACAAGCGTAACCTAGATTGCTTCTTCTTTCCAACGGACATCCTACATTCACAGAAAAGTTCCACTTCTCCTTGATTGATTGAACATGGTTTTCTTTGAGTCGAATGAAATTACGCTCCTTCCTTCTATTCCAAAATCACATAACTAACTTCGTTGAGAAGACACTGGAAGATGCTAGGCACTAAGCTACAATTTTCATTAGCCTTTCGCTCCGGGCTTCTATAGGCCGTCCCTTTTGATCATAGGTCCAATTTCCCGCCATTGGCCTTGTCTACTTAGTGCAGTAGTGCGTAAAGTAGGCTAAGCTTCTGTGGCTTTTTTTTAATTTCTTTCATATATCGTCGTCACGTCCTATAAAGATCATTTTCCAATTCATACAAAAAGGTAAGAAAGCTAGTTGTATCCCGTTCAAACATAACGCACACTCCAGTAAAAAGGATAGACCATCCTTCGCCCAACCACTCGTGTCGAAACCACGATAAGCAACTCCGAGAAGGGAGTTCAGATTACCCGAGGAGCTCCATTGAAGAGACGGAATTGACCTTGTTACGAGCTAGCAAGGCCAATCTATCAACCAAGGTAGGCAAAGACTTCTTGCTTATATATATATATATATATATATATATATATATATAGAGAGAGAGAGAGAGAGAGAGAGAGAGAAAATTGAGCTCCAATGCTTTTAAAAGTACCAATTCATTAGTCCTTGTAGATTTTCAGTGCTTGGATTAAGGAATGTGTTGTTAGGATGATAGTAGTCCCCTAGAGTTCACTGAGTGGTAGGTTGAATAGTCTAACGGGTGGAAATATAGTCAAAGGGGTAGATCTAACTACGAAAAAATTACAAGCACGAGGTGCTTGGTGCTTTTGAAAGTACCATAGTCGGACTATATATATATATATATATATATATATATATGGATAAAATCTACTATACCCTTCAAAACTTCAAAAATATCTGATATACCACTGGTTGACCAAAATGCGCTTATTGATTTCCAAAAATCCCTTCAAATATTCCTAAATCCGTAGAGTTTAATGGTAATGGGGTTTAGAATGTTATTTTGGTAATTTCAAGGTAAATTTGAAAATTTGGAATAATAGTCGGACAAATAAGCAAAAACCCCATGTACATGTACATATATATATGTACCATATATATGTACATACATATGTACATGCATATATATATATATGTACATATACATATATATATGTATATGTACATACATATATGTACATGTATATATATATGTATACATATTGTGAGACCCCAGGTAGTCCTATATATGAAATATAATAGGGCAAAACTCTTAACCCGACTTAAGCATTTTGGGAAGTGGCAAGGCCCAACAGGTTAAGAGAGTTAAGCGTGCTAGGACGGGAGTAGTCCTAGGATGGGTTACCCCCTAGGAAGTTGGGACATCACAGTTAGAATCAGAGCCAATTACCAACCGGAAATATGATATGAGTCTTGGCTGAGCCAGAATTATACAGGGAAAAAAGCGAGGCCCTCATGTTGTTGACTGTTGTGGGTAGAGCGCGGCTCCTCTATAAGGTCGGTTTAGGATAGCGAGACGAGTCTCACATCGCCTGATACTTGTGAGTTTGATTCTGACGAGGACGTCAGGGCTTAAAGAGAAGGAGATTGTGAGACCTCAGGTACTCCTATATATGAAATATAATAGGGCTAAACTCTTAATCCGGCTTAAGCATTTTGAGTGGTGGAAAGGCCCGAGAGGTTAAGAGAGTTAAGCGTGTTAGGACGGGAGTAGTCCTAGGATGGGTGACCCCGTAGGAAGTTGGGCTGTCACACATATATATGTATATATATATACATATAGGGTAAATTGCATACAACTTCCTGTAAGCATATCGAATAGTAAATATATTCCTAAAAAGTTCAACTTTTAACTCTTATCCCTGCAAAAGTCCAATGATATTCATATATGTCCCTCTGGTTTGTTATTGTTAGAGAGTTGTTTATTATTTAACAGTAATAAGTGAAATGTTAAATTTTCCATCACAAATATGTCCCTCCAAAAGCCCTAACTGCTATAATCATGCAGAAATGTCCCCCCAAAAAAATTTCAACAGTCATCTTATTCCCCATCTTCTTCCTCTTTAAAACCCAACCCAATCCACCATTTTTGTAACCTCTTCTCTCACTCATTTTCTCCTAAACCTTTTCTTTTGAGCAAAATAAGAAAAAATTATAAAGAAAATTGAATGGGAAAGCAACACGCGTTCGACATGGGCGAAGCAACACGCGTCATGGATGAATAAGGACGGAGAAATTCTAGTTACAACTTCGAAACTAACATAAAGGAGAGATAGGAAAAGGAAGAAAAAGAGTTCCCATTGCAAGGGTTTTGATTAAGAGAAGAAGGTATAATATAAAAGGTAAATATGTTAATTTACCTAATTAACGAACCAGGATTAAGTATTTTACCTATGGTTAACTAAATTTTTCTAACCAATCCTAACAGCATGAGTATATTTTAAAACATTAGGACTTTTGCAAGGGTAACATAAGAAAGTTGAACTTTGTAGAGATGTATTTACAATTCGCTATGTTTACAGGGAGCTATATGCAATTAACCCATACATATATGTGTATACACATATATGTATATATATGTATACTTATATAGGTATATATATATACATATATATGTATACATACATATGTATGTATATAGATACATATGTATATACAGAGAGAGAGAGAGAGAATATATTTATATACATATATACATATATATATAGAGTCCGGCTGCTATGCTATCGATAGCACCAAGCACTTGGTGCTATCAAGTTTTCTGCCGTTAGATTAACCCTTTTGATTATTTTTATCCGTTAGATTATACTATTCAACCAACCACCCACTCAGCCCTAGGGGGCCCACATCATCCTAACCACACATTTCTCAATCCAAGGGTTAAAAAACTAATAGCACCAATAGCTTNTATATAGAGAGAGAGAGAGAGAGAGAGAGAGAGCGCTTTACTAGATACTTTCGGCAGTAAATGGCTAGGTTTACTACCGATTTGTTTTTGAAGATAGAGCTTCCAAATCAACGATCGCCTTTGAACATGATCTATACCATTTAAACTATCTAGTAACAAACTTTTATACTTTTCCGACATCACTAACCAAACGATCACAGGGTCACAAAATTTGTAATTTTAATGGTCGATGCGGTGCGTTTGCTCGTTTAACATTATACAAGAGTCCAAATCAGCTGAATTTTTGTTAGAATATTATCTTAACTATCTAAAACAAGATCTAGACTCTAGATCTTGAATACAAAAATTTTATCATTACTTTTTGAAGGATATTTATTTTCAGCCATTCATTTTATGTCCGCTTGATGGACAAGAGAACAATATCAAAAATGCATAAAATTTGATTTCAAGACAGTTTAAATGGTCTGATAGAGCTTCCGAATCGACGATCCACACCGTTAAACGTTATCTGGAGCATTTAAAACTTCTAGAAATCAAATTTTATAATTTTTCGACATCATTTACCTTACGATCAAGAGCTCACAAAATTGATAATTTTAACGGCCGGTATGAGATATTTGCTAGTTTAACGGTGAAAAAGAATCGAAAGAGGTTGAATTTTTGATAGAAAATTCAACTCACTACCTAAATAAAGATCAATAACTCTGATCTTAAATTGAAGGATCCGATTATCCATTTTTAGGATGTCGTTCGATTTTAACCGTTCATTTTATACCCGCTTGATGGACTTTATAATGATTTTGAAAAATTACGAAATTTATTTTCTAGAAGTTTGAAATACTCTAGATCATGTTTAACGGTATGGATCGTCGATTCGAAAATCCCAAAATTGAAAACAACTTATGAGTACGAAGGGTTATATACTCATAAGAGTATAATAGCCCTACTCTCTCTCTCTCTCTATATATATATGTACTAGGCTTGTATATTTTCGAAAGCACAGAGACTTCTGTACTTTCATATTGTTTTCAACAAAGGGATATCTGATTCGATGATTGCCTCCGTCAGACATGATCTATACTATTGGAACTATCTTTAAACCAAATTTCATAATTTTCGACATCATTTACCTAGTAAATAAAGTCTTAAGATGAACGGCTGAAAATAAAAATCTCATAAGAAAGAGAGGTGGAATACTTAAATTTTAAATAAGTACCGATCGCACTCTTGATGGTAAAAATAATTTTTTATTGAAATTTAAGCGAATTTGAATTGTTCTACACTACTGAACTTACAAATGTGTCACATCAGCCATTATCGAAAAATTGTGAAATTTGATTTTTACATAGTTCCAACAGAATAGATCATGTCTGACAAGTCAATCGTCAAATCGGATGACCCATCATTGAAAACAACTTGGAAGTACAGAGACCTCCGTGCTTTCGAAAGCACACAAGTCGTACTTGTGGCTGCATATATATCGAATTGGGTTGAAATGCTTCTAATAGCACGAAATAAATGGTGCTTGTGGGCTTTTCCGCCCTTGGATTAAGGGGTTGTACAGATAAGATGATAGTGGTCCCCCTATGGTTTAGTGGTGGTTAGTGAAATAGTATAATCAAAAAGGTAGAAATAGTCAGAGGAGCAGATCTAATGGTGGAAAAGTTATTAGCGCCAAGTAACTGGTGCTTTGAGAAGTGCCCCAGCCATATTATATATATTAGGGGCACATGATCCCAACTTTTAACCCTTGGATCCCTAGGGTTTACTATTCAGTGGTGATACCTTTATGGATTCAAGTACTAAAAGTTGATAGTAGGCACTATTCATGTGCTTTCGAAAACATCCATATATATATATACATATAATATATATACATATAATATATATATATATATATATATATGTATATATATATATAGAAAATTTGGAGATTTCTTTTTTTTCAGAATTGTCTAAAAAATCAGGGACCTGCATAAAACTTTCCCCTTCAGAGTTTGTCAACAATACTACATCGAAAAACATGTTAAAGTATTAGATAAACCGTATTAAATTTGACGGTTGCATCTTTTTCTCTTGCGATTGAAATACTGCAAAATACATTTTTAAGAAAATTTAACTAATTTGAATCGAAAAATAAAAAAGATCTGAAATTCATCACCTTTCTAACATCTGGACTCTGGTTGCCGAAAGCATCAAAAAGTGCAGGTAAGAATGTAGGCAACTGAGTCATTAATTCCTCCTGCGAAAGACGCCCAACAAGCTGAAACAAATTATAAATATTAGTCTCATAAACTGAAATACAGTCAAAAGTTACCTGTATAATACAAAAAAATATGAATCTGCTTCAATAGATTTTTATGACTGGTAAGAAGTAAGAGCCCACATTACACCACACTTTCCATAATAAACAACAAATGTTTCAATATGGTATGATATCTCTATGTACTGCATAGCTCTAAGTGTAAGCAAAAAAATAAAAAGGAAAAGAAAAGGAAGATAGAAAACAACACAATAGAAAAGAAAAGAAAGAAAATTTTCATTGGCTTAAAAGCAGGCTATCATAAATATAAAAAATATAAACATAAGGTACACCTTTGTCAAACAGTTGATACAAACAACGAGGGTCCTTTCATCATCATTGACCAATAGAGGCACAACAACCTGCATCATTTGCAATCAGAGAAAAAGATAAAGAGCAGAAGAAACTAAACACAGAAATTCAACTATTGCTGAAGCTACAAGAACTATTAATTGATAATTGATACATACAGCAAGACATCGAAACGGATCATACTGAGCCAAGACAATACTCAAACATCGGTGCGCTTCATTTGAGACCTGCAGTATAGCAGAAGAAAATATGAAACAAACAAGGCATTATATGGTACTAGCCATTAAAAGGTAGAAAAATACCTTCACAACTGCATCTTTTGTAACATGGAGTAATTTTTCAATAACAATCTCAATCGAATCTTCCATAGCATCTTTCTGAAAAAAAGCATAAAAATATCAGTGAGCAAGAACAGAAAAAAATGTAAAGAACAAAACTAGTCTGTTTGAATGTCAAAGAAGATAGTGATAAACCTGATTGTTAAGCATTTCAGCTACTAAAGAAAGAGCAAGCTCCCTTGTGGATGCATCGGAATCATCCAACACCTCAAGCACAGCTGTTAAAATTTGATTGAAGTACTGCCACACATACAAGATGATATTAAATTGTGCACAAACCCTAATGATTTATCTTTTAATTTAGACAATAATAGCATGTTAATAAATTACAGAAGACAAGAACAAACAGATCATATGCATCAGAAAACATCATTAGTAATGATTATAATAAATCAATATTTTGCAGAAAAAGCAGAAGCCAAATGACAACCATAACACCATAAAATAAAACAGAATAGTAGATCGAAGCATTTTCAGGTTGTGGCAAGTGAAAGGTTGGACAGACTCTATCACATGCCATTCATTGGACTGAAGGGTGTTGCCATTAGCCCAAGTAGGTAGCGAGTTGCGTGGCTATTTTCTAACAAAAATCTGTTTTGTCAAGTCATTCTTAAGATTTAATGGAAAGAATAGCATATTTCGTTAAAGAATAGCATCTTTCATTAAAGCTATTTATTGTTTTTTGTGATTTCTACTATTTCACATTGCTAAAATTTATTAGTTCTACTCATCATTCATATACTGTTTACTAATGTTATACATCAGTCCCTTCATATTAGAAGATGCTTGTTACATGTTCAAGCACTTTAAGTACCTGACATGCTACTCACAACCCAGTGCAGCTGGTATATGCTTGGCAACCTTTTCAGAAATGCTAGAAGGTTATAAATTCTCATGTAGGGAACAATGTCCCTCTCCTATTTCTTTACATGTTCTTACATACATTTCATATGTAAATAAATTTATATATGTATATATATATATATATATATATATATATATATATATATAGTGAGGCTACTATGGTCGTTTTCCATGTTGCAACTTTAGAATCGTCGATCGACTCCGTTAAACTTGATCTAGAATATTTGAAGTACCTAGAAAATAAATTATGCGATTTTTCAATATTATTTGCCTAGTGAACGAGGGGGCTCAAAATCAACGGCTGAAAATAAAAATCTTACAAAACGTGATAATATAACATTAAAATTTTAGATCAAACATATTGATCTTGTTTTATATAGTATAAAGAATTTTCTATCAAAATTTCACATGATTTGAATATTTCTACACCGTTAAACTTGCAAACGGCTCACTACGGCCATTAAAATTATTGATTTTGAGCCCCTTCGATCACTAGGCAAATGATATCGAAAAATCATAAAATTTATTTTCTAGATACTTCAAATACTCTAGATCAAGTTTAACGGAGCCGATCGACAATTCGGAAGTCGCAACATCGAAAACGACTTGGAAGCACGGAAGGCTCCGTGCTTCCAAAAGCATAGTAGCCTCACACTATATATATATATATATATATGAATTATGCTACTAGACTATCAATAGTACCAAGCGCTTGGTGCTATTGAGTTTTCGGCCGTTGGATGAAAGGGTGTGCGGTTAGGATTATAGTGGTCCCCTAGGGTTGAGTGGGTGGTTGGTTGAATAGTATAATCTAATGGGTGGAAGTGATATATATATATCCTTACAAATTTTGGTGGAATTACTACTTTAGTTGGCAGAGTGAAATGACCGCTGTAAACCAGCAAGACCATCCAAATGTGAACCAATTCAGTGACCACAAGCATATTAGAATAGCTAATGGATTAAATCCAGATTTCGTCCAGGTCCCAAAAAATTAGATACATCCAAAGCCCTAGTAAATCTCTGAATACACAGTCACACTTAGTAAAGGAACCAGCATTCCTGTCATTTAAATTCACACATCTTGTCTAACCAAATGGTACTACTTGAATAAAAAATCATGATACTTTGATGACTCAAGCATATCAAAACAGCCACTGAAAGAACATCATAGTTTCACACAATGAAAATAATTATAAACATTGCCAGATTTTAATTCAATTTTAAAGTTTGATTTTATTTTTAACTACTCTAGGTTTTCTTCAGAAAAATAATGGTCAAACAATAAATGTATAGACAGGTTGATTTCGAACTTAAGGCGCAGATAACAAGAAATTGTTAGCACTTATATGTAAAAGATGTTTTCACTGAATGCAAAGTTCCACCCAAAAAAAAAAAAAAAAAACAAGAAAAAAAACTTTGTCCATATTTCCAATAATAATACCACCACTTTCAATTGTATGTAGCTGATAGTCAGGCAAAGTTGACGAAAAAGCAGAAAAAGTAATTTATGTATCGAGATGTTAGAAATATGAAGAAACAACGAGAGTAATTTATGTGACAGAATGACCAGATACAGAACTTTGATACACACCTTGGTCCAAATGGAGCTATCATTAACTACAGAAGCTTGGACCAACTGCTGAAGTGCTTCGCGTTTCTCTAAGCTTGAAGTAACATCATTTCCATTGCAAATCTAGACAAGCAAACATGAAATAAGCTAAAGATACCAACCATCTTGATTTTTCACAAACACGAAATAAAGGAGACTTAATTAGAGCATCAAGCATTAGAATCGATGGAAAGGAAAACTTCTGTAAGTACCCGATGAAGAAGCTGGGGTATGCTAGGGCCGCTATCAACATGGGGACTGTTCCTGACAAAACTAAGCTTCCCATTAATGGAATTTGAATCTTGAATGCTTTCACTGGTTTGAGTCAAGCCAATAGCTTTAAGCCCATCAGAAGCTACCAATCTACTAATATCTAAACGTGGAGTAGAGATAGAGCTCTCACTTTCCATTTTACTATCTGATTTTTCAACTTTATTTGTCCATGAGCCAATACTTTCCACAACAGAATTAGCATTGCTCTTCAATTCACCTCCTTTACCAGCAGGAATGTTTATTTCAATGCCATGCCCTGCATTTTGATTAAATTGATCTTGCATTCGATCAGCAGTTGCTTGACCAATGGATGCATCCAGAAGGGTGGATTCTTGTGCAGAACTCCATTTCCTCCCACCTTCACTATCAAGGGAGCCTGTCGAATACCGACCAAACTGATGGTTTTTCTTTATTGATGTCACAATATAACCTTCCTCAGAAGATGTTCCAACAGCATCAGCTTGGTCGTAAAAGGACTTGGGACGCTGACGTTCTTTCTTACTCTGCAGGAAGTTCACCAGATCAACCTCAATACGAGGTGTATACTGCTTAAGTGCCCTTCTCAATACATTCTGTTCTTCAACAGACAAACTAAGTATAAAATTCAGAACTGCAGATGAATCGAAGTGAGAGTAAACTGCTATGATGCCTGATATTGATGCTTCCTTCAGTTTTGAGTTCTTATCATTTACCAATGGTGCTAGCTTAGAAAGCCACAACTTAAGAAAGCCGCTATTATTGTAATTATCGGAATCTACCTTATGCTTGTTAAAGGACTTGTTTGCAAACTCAATCACAGCCAATTTAGCCTTCGGAGACCTCTGCTCATCTAAAGATCGTAGAAGAGCAGGTAGCAGAGTATCAATACTGTATGTCCTACTGACGATTTCCAAGGTTGTTGTACAGGGTTGCCTCACCAACTCCTTTGGATCAATCAGCCGTGAAAAAACATAAGGTAAAATTCTTTCGATGTAGCTCTCAAATGGCTTTTTACAAGCTGGAATAATCTCTGCGAGTGTGGAAAGAGCTGCCTGTGCGACTTTATGGTGGGGATCATCCAAGTGACGGAAGAATAGTTTCATGACCTTCTCAAAATTCTGCATAATTTCTTGAATTCCCTTTGGACCTAGTTGTAACAGAGTCCGGAGATAATTGAAAGCTGAAACCCTGGCCATCCAGTCTGAACTAGGGCTAAGGCCCTCACTAAGTGCATCAGTAAGAGATGCCGGGGAATCCATATAGCTTGACATTTCACCAGCTGAAAGTTGGCTATCATCGAAACTGCTTCTGCCACTTGCAGAAGCCCTAGCCGTGACTTGTTTTCTCAGAAGAGGTCTCTGAAAATTTGGAACATAATTATTTTGTGCATCTCTATATCCAGAGTCCCTATAAGGCATCTCGAGGAGATGCCGGTCAATCTGCATGTTTGCGAATTGCCTTGTTGACCTAATATCAGTATTCTCTTCAGGGTAGTTTCCTTCTTGCAATCTTTCTGAAGATCTTTTTGCGTAAGGCAATGCTAATGTTGATAAAGAGTCAGACGACAAATGACTCAAATAAGATAACTTGGAATTATCTAGTGAGTTTGAACCACCATTTCTATTGCTACTTCTCATAGTGCTGGTCATAGTCGAATCTATTAATGCAGAATTCTGTAAAGACAGGTGATTTGAAGCAGGAGCAGCAAGAGGAAATTGTGGATCACGAGAAGATGGAGGGTCAACTCCTGCACTAGGCAGAAACAGAAATCAGAATCTCTCTCACATTACCCCTCCATTGCTCTGGCTCTCGTATACAGAGAAAATTCAGCATCATGGAACAAAAGTAACAAAGACATAAAAGAGAGAGAGAAAATAATAGTTCGAAACTAACAGCCTGTTTAGCCTAGCTGGAGCTTCAGCATCAGTGCATTTCTGAGTCAAGCTTTTGAAAAATGCGGTTTTGTGATAAAAAATCCCACCAATAGTTTCCCACTGCAGCAGAAGCAGAAGCTTCAATTTGGAGCTTCCACTTTGGGGCTCAATAAGTCATTTTAACTTCTTGCTACAGCAAAAGTGCTAGACTCAATATTGGCTGTTGCAGCTGCTCGGAGCCTTCTCCAGAAGCTAGGCTAGGCAGGACTAGCAGATTCTCAAACAGATTATCTTTGCTACCTAGATCCAAGCTTGTCGATCGTGTAACTGAGAAATTCTGCTTGTCTGAGATGCTTACACCTTTCAATAAACTCTCAATAGCCGAAACCTTTTGCTTGCTTGCATTAAGCACGCTCTCCAAGCTTCGTTCGGAGCTTTTACCAAATGTCTTTGACTGTGATAAAAGGAGAGTTGTTGAAGAGAGAGATGGTTCTGAAGGAATAGTGGCACTCTTGTCCATTGCAACAATAGCTGAAGTACCATATCCAGGTAATTGCGTAGTAGCATGAGACGGAGTGCGTGAAAGCTGCGCCCCTCTCTCACGCAGAGAAGGAGAAGCATATCTTTTGTGTATACCGCCATCTTCATCATTTATTATCTGTAAACATATAAGTTTCAAGACTGAAAATTTTAGGGTTAGAGATCGCCATAGACAAAAGAAAAGAAAAATGGCATACCCGTTGTATAACAGGGTCAAATGACATAAAGAGTCGGCGTGAACGTTCTGGCCAAGTTTTGGTGAACATCCGGTAGCAAGTTCTAGCAGTTGAACGTACCTAAAAATTTTCAAACACCACACTAGGTAAACACAATTCATTTGCTTCTTGTTCGTAAAATTTTGTAGGTCTAGAGCAGTCCAAATTTACATTTTGGATTTTAGCAATGAATTGGTTATTCCAAATTCTTCTTGAGAAATTAACTGTAATAACTAGTTCTTTTTCTCAAAGAAATCTTAGTAATATTTAGAGAAGTTTCGCCTTTTTGTATTTTTGCAAGATTTGACTGTGCCCACCTATTGTTCTCCTTAAATGATTTAGAATGCATCCTCTATGTGAAGGACTGGAAGTCTGTCATTTTTGGTTATTTATTACCGTAATCCATTGTTTTCACCATAGACATCTTCCATTTACTTCATATAAAAGTATAGTTATCTTCCTCAAGCCTTACAATTGTAACAGAAGAATAAGCCCAGCATAAATGTAATTAAACAAGAGTATAGTGAATGATCAATAGGAAAAGAAATATATGAAACTCTACAATATCAGGAAAAAGGAAAAGGTATATATTGCACAAATATACATGCATTAGTGAATAAATGCAAAAAACGAAACATACTACTAAGCATCCATATGTAAACAGGCACCTGAAAATCAACTGAAAATCAAGTATGACACCATGCAAAACCAAAAATAAAGGTCAGATCTTCTCGATCCATTTTTCCCCAAAAATCTCATATTTAAATGATGAATAGAGCTTATTTCTGCTTTCCCAATAGATTTAACAACAATTAGAGGTATTCATTCTGTTATATGCTACTCATACTGAACATACACATGACAAATATTTATGATACTCAAGCTCCATGCTTTCAATGTGAGGTAAAACATGTATAGAACACGCATCCAACATAAACAAACTACAATAAAACTATCACCTACCTCACTCATTGCATCTGCTACACAGCACTTTATAAGATCCTCATACAAATCAGCCGAGCGCTGTATTTCCGGGGCATCTGCCCAGTACTCTAGTGTTAGAAGTGCATATTCACAGCACCTGATATCGTGGATATAGAATATTAACTCCAAAACTCATATCTATAATGATGATATAACAATTTTCTGTACCTAGCACGAAGAACTGCACTTCGGTCATTCTTTGCAGTATCAGCTATCCGAGGAAGAACACGCGCGACCTTGCAATTCCGCAACATCTACACCATTGGCACATGTTAATAACAGGAGAAGAATGAGGGTTTCATAACACTTGGTCCGTTTGGATCACGCTATGTAGCATTGCTGGTTATCTCAACATAACAAGTAATCTAATATTTGTTATTCAGATTACTACTAATGTTGTATTACTCCATTTGGTTCAGTGCAGTAATGTAATCTAGCATTAGTGTGCATATAAGATTCTGTTTGGTTCATCTTATACATTTCATTAATCCAAATAGTAAAGTATAGGTTATTCCAAAAATACCCTTATATATAGTTATTGGAAATTTGAATATAAACTTTGAATTTAAGTTTAAATTTAAATTCAGATTTTAAATTTATATTTAAATATTGAATCAAAAATATAAATATTCAATCAAATTTTTGTTGGAGAAAAACTCAAAATTTGAATTTGAATTTATTTTATTTGAACTTAAATTTATTTGTTATTTATTTATTTATTATTTTTATTTATTATTTTTATTTATTTTATTTATTTATTTTATTATCTTTCTTAATGAGAAAGAAAAGTAACAGAATATTTTCCGTTCCGCTTCTTGCGCCAAACGGAATTCCTTTCCGTTCCGTTGCGCGGGTTCCGCTCCTTTCTCATAATGAGAAAGAGCATGAATTCTCTTTATTATACATTATCTCCTTTTCCTCCCCTGTTAAGAATGAGATTTAGATAATTGGTTAATTCTTATTCATTTATTTTGGTTATCTTGCATTTTTGAATATTCCTCTTATCTACTGGGTGTTGAGAGAATCTCCGTCAACCTCCTTCACGATCGTGCTCGCAAGAGGAGGAATTCCGATCCTATCTTGGGGTGTTATTCCCGGTTAGTCCCGCACATAAGGACGATAATACGCCTTAGAACAGTGCCTTGCACGCTTCCAGATAAGGTCAAATCTTTATTGGAATATTTGCGTCTATCTGTAAGTTGATTTATTTATTTTCATAATAAAACTAGTGAGATTTTAATCACAATCGGATTTTCTGTGCGGTACTTGCTCTAACATTCTAAGGCGTATTTCCGATCTGATTGTAATTAAAAATCTAACGGATGCTAATCCTAAAAAAAAAAAAATTTCATGTAACTCTTGTTTTATATCTTGACTGTACAATTTGTCGCATAAATTTAAATATCTTCGGATTTCCACTTTAAATTAATAATCACATATCTTTAAATTGCAAATCTTTATTTCTGCATATATAACTTTTTGTTGTACAATTGTTGTATAAAGAAATAAATTTTACTGTAGCTTTTTTTCCCAAAAAAAAGAGTTTGCTACAGTAAATTTTGTTTAAGTGTACGGATTTTTTATTAAAAAAAAAGGCTTAATATATATTGCTGTGTTGCCTTTGAAAAGGGAGAGAGAGTTTTGTCACTCTTTAAAAAAAAAAAAAAATTCCTTTTTAAAAGAATGATATGATTTTACTATAGATTNATATATATTGTTGTATTGCCTTCGAAAAGGGAGAGAGAGTTTTGTCACTCTTTTAAAAAAAAAAAAAAAATCTTTTTTAAAAGGATATGATTTTACTATAGATTGTTTTTAAAAAAAAAAACTAATAATAAATTGGAGTTTTATGGCCTGTAAATTTTGAGCACTATTTAACAAAAGTTCACACTGGCCGCATTTGATCTGCTGAACCAAATCTAGTTGTTCAATTAATTCATAGTTCTAATTAAATTTATAATTTTCACTGAAGTGTAATATCTGTTCTTATTAGTTTAATATTTGATATATGTGGACCATGTGCCAACCTCAATATTAAATTAATTTTTTGTGGGGGAGTGTCCACCCACAGTAGCTTGCTGCTAGGGTTCTATCACGTCGCCCTTGCGCTGCACTACTTGTAACACACTGAATTTTAGCAAATTGCAAGGTTCGAGAGTTTGATCTGTGTTCTGAGTTTTTTCAGGTATTCTAAAGGATCGTCGACAGCGTTCCGACCTATGACTCGCATCCCAAGGAGCGAGGGTGAAAACTTAGCACCAAAATCTCCAAAATGAGGAATTTGGACTGCTCTCGAGTTGACTCTGCAGGGCAGAGTACCGGTACCACATCGGCTTGGTACCAGTACTGGACCTGGTACTGGTACTGCATCGAGCTGGTATCGGTACCCAGTGCGTTTTCTCGCCAACCCGAGGCTCGGGTTGCGCGTGCTGCTGCCTGGTACTGGTACTAAATCCCGTGTCACGGGTACGCAGTGCAGAATGCAGCCTGCCAATTTTTGAGGGTTCTTTTTGTTATTGTTGCAATACCTTATATACCCCCATACCCCTTGGGCAGGGGCTTTTGTGCTGCAACTAAAGGAGGAGGTGAGTTCCTCTTCATATTTTCCATGGTTTTTCCTTCCTTTTCCTGCCTGGGATTTTGGGATTGATCTTTCTCTCTTGCTTCATTATACATTTTGGTGACCTTCCACCATTGGAGAAGCTTTGAGACTTGGATTGGAGCTTGTTTGAAGGAAGAACTTCAACCCCAACACCTTCCTAGCTAAGTTTGGAGCATCAAGAAGGTAACCATGATCCTCTCTTTAGATCATGTTTTTGAAGGAATTTTGTGTTGAAACCTAGAAATGAGAAATCTAGGGTTTATTTGGAGATTTTTGATTTGTAGCTTTTGGAGCTCAATTGATTGGTTTAGAACCTTCCTTTAGGTTAGTTTTGGAGTGCTCTAGCTTCCATTTGGGATTTGAGATGGTTTCCTACCATTTTAGGTGAGTTTTGCCCTTTTCTTGGATTGGTTAAAGATGAATACTTTAGGTGTTCGTTCGTTTCGTCTAACCCTCGTAGAATTTTCTTTAGAGAGCTAGGAGACTTGTGGGCACCTTCGTTCGCCCAAAAGAAAGAGTTACAAGGAGTTCTTGGTGGGTTTGACCTCACCTAAATGGGTGAACTCCCCCCCCCCCCCTATTATATCTTA
>NC_033623.1:6150221-6172594 GCF_001540865.1 Ananas comosus | reverse complement strand
CACTTGCTATTAGAATCTAGTTAAAATCATGCTCTGATATCTCTAGATGTTTGTTTATTGTTGCTTTAATTATCGCTTTGTCGTAGACGCCTTATATGTTGTAGGCATATGGTGAGTCTGGACACGCAACGGGCGGACTTCCCCTGGGTCCCGGGGCATGACACTACTGCTTGAGTCTAGCGCACTCCTGTATGTGACTTAATTAATTGCATTATTATTTCGCTTAAAATAGAAAGATATTGCGTATTATTTCTGTTTGACAATTTGATTGTATATTTGTCATTCAAATTTAAATAAATTAGGATTAGTATTTTCAAATTCTAATTGCATATAATTTACTTGCTAAGTGCATATAGTTTAATTATCAATTATTATATTCTCTTATTTATTTTGGGGTGTTTTAAATTTGTTTTAAGAAAATATATATATATATACTGTAGCATTGTTTTAATACCTTACTGACTTTAAAAAAGGGTTTTACTGTTTTTGCTACAGTAAAAATTTTTGGGTAAAAAAGGCTACAGTAAATACAGCTCTTAAAAAGATGATTGGTACGGTATTTTCTTTTTGGCTATTCGAATTTATTAAAACTTAATTTTAAAGATATATTAAAACTTAATTTTAGAGATATAGATATACTGTTTTTCGAAAAAAAAGGCAAAAAAAATATATAATTTTGCTACAGTAAAAGTAATTTTATTAGTGTACGGTTTTAGAGTTTTGCTACAGTAATATTCTTTGGTGTATAGCTGTGTATATATATATATATATTTGCTATAGTAATTTCTTGCGGACTGGTTGTACGGATTAAAAAAATTTATTTATTTATTTATTTATTTTGTAGCTCCTTTAAAAAAAAAATTTGCTACTACAAAATTAATTTTAAACAATTTTTCTCCAAGTGGGATTTGAACCCACAGTTTCTAAAAGCACGGTCTTTGAGCGAGATCACCTAACAAGCAGCACTAATACTAATCTTTGCATTTTTATTGTTGCAGTCATTGTAAACCCTATTTGTTGGATTTAATACTACAACTATCTGAACTTCTCAGCACGACTGAGTAAACAACAGCACATCTTTACTGTGATAATTTTGCTTGTTGTATTTAATATTTTTATACATTGCTTGCAATATATTGTTTGCAAAGAAATTACCAAATTGAAATCAAATTTTTTAAAAAATTGTTTCTGCCATCTATTTGTTGTTGAATCAAACTCTATTAAACATGATTAAATTTCATGATTTTAAACTTTAGTGTATCTCAAAACTTGTGGGGGGTTACTCTTTTATCAGTTTCACAAATTTTCGTATTATGATTGCTTTCGTAATTTTATTTTGTTTATCCTAATGTTCAGTTTGTAAATGAACATTGGTAAATTTTAAGGTTAACATATATATTATATTGAAATAGAAATTTATTAGATGGTTAACTTTATATGATATTATTTATTTCAGTTTTATCAGATCTGATCAGAAATTTTGCAGATTACTTGATGAAAGGCCTGAAGAGGACTATGGTCCTGCTGTCATCGAGGGGGGTGGGATCTTGCCCGTAAAGGGCCTTCCTGCAATGGGAACCCAACCTTTGTGATAGAAGATCCCTTGAAGAAGGTTCAATGTGGTAAAAACAAGCTGTCGGGTTGGCCAAAGAGCACTTTCTACAAATTTTATAGAGAAGCTTTAGCTCCAATCCCATACCTATGGTGAGTAGTGCTCTGTGTAGTGGATTAGGTTGAGCTGATAGCTCTTAATGGGATCCAAGGCAATAATTTTCGCGAGATGTGACTCTACACACATCCCTGGAGGAAACCACCTATATAAGACACATCCCTGGAGGAAACCACCTATATAAGAGTATCCGTATGTGGCCGCGGCTATGTGATATGGGCTATCCATAGAAACTCTTATGAAAATCAAGGTACTGTGCATGGCCATTAACGCACAGACCCGCGACGGAAAATTCCGTACTGTGTGTGTGGTGGTTAAAGTCAGGATAAAAGGAACGTAGTTCAAAACCTAGTTCACTCCGATTCCTTCTGATGGAAACTGCTTACACTAAGTGGGGTTAAGTTTCTTAAAAACACCTCACCCATTGCATAGTACAAACACCCGGTCATTCTTTTTTACTTTAATTTGTATTTTAAAAATTTTGAGTTTTGTGGGGGATTATCGGAGAAAAACTCAAAATTTGAATTTGAATTTATTTTATTTGAACTTAAATTTATTTGTTATTTATTTATTTATTATTTTTATTTATTTATTTTATTTATTTATTTTATTATCTTTCTTAATGAGAAAGAAACTAACGAAATATTTTCCGTTCCGCATCTTGCGCCAAACGGAATTCCTTTCCGTTCCGTTGCGTGGGTTCCGCTCCTTTCTCGTAATGAGAAAGAGCGTGAATTCTCTTTATTATACATTATCTCCTCTTCCTGCCCTGTTAAGAATGAGATTTAGATAATTGGTGAATTCTTATCCATTTATTTTGGTTATCTTGCATTTTTGAATATTCCTCTTATCTACTAGGTGTTAAGAGAATCTCCGTCAACCTCCTTCACGATCGTGCTCGCAAGAGGAGGAATTCCGATCCTATCTTGGGGTGTTATTCCCGGTTAATCCCGCACGTAATGACGGGAATACGCCCTAGGGCAGTGCCTCGCACGCTTCCGGATAAGATCAAATCTTTATTGGAATATTTGCGTCTATCTGTAAGTTGATTTATTTATTTTCATAATAAAACTAGTTAGATTTTAATCACAATCGGATTTTCTGTGCGGTACTTGCTCTAACAATTTTAAATTGAAATTCTGATTTTGGGTTTGAATTTTAAATATAAATTTTAATTTTACATTCAAATTTTTAATTTAAATTCAACAATATAATTTAAATTTTAAATTTCAATTCAGATTTCTTTCAAATTTTAAACAAAAATTCAGATTTTAAATTCAAATTTAAATATATTTTAAATTTTTAACTCAAATTTAAAACTTAAAAGTCAAATTTTGATTGGGAACTCAAATTCTAATTTTGGATCGTTCAAATTTAGGCTCTAATTCAATTTAATTTTTTAATAATTTAAATTCTAAATTCAAATTCATTCAAATTCTAAATTTGAATTCAAATTATGAATTCATATTTCATGTTAAATTTAAATTTTGAGTTCAACTTTTAAATTCTAATTCAAATTTTCGATTCAAATCTAAAATTTTAATTCAAATTTCAAATTAAATCAAAAATTTTAAACATAAATTTGAAATTCGATCTCAAATTTAAATTGAATTCAAATTAAAAAGAAATTTGAATGCAAGCTTAAATATTTTAAACGAGAAATGAAAATTTAAATTTATTTTACATTTAAATTTTGAGGTAATTGGGGGTGGGGAGGGGTAATTTTGTAATTTTGCGTAACTGATAGGATAACCTGCGGTCAGTAATGCAAGGTATTCAACTCCCTCCCTGATAATATTTTGGGAGTTATCTTACGCTATTAGCAATACTGCATTACCAACTAGATTATTTGCGAGATGAACTAAATAAAGTAATCTAAAAAAATTCCTGCAGGATACCCTACAATCTTGGCAAGATAACGCGAACCAAACAAGCCCTAGGGCGCATTTGGTTCGAGTTACGTACTATTAAAGAGTATTTCCATATATCTAAGTATCTTGAATTTCTAAATGAAATTACTACTGATGTTGCATTAGCGTGTTTGGTTTAATCCAATAATGTAATGCTGAATTGCAGTGTTTATAGAATTACTATGTTTGATTCAGTTTATAAAATTTAGTAATCTTGACAATAAAGTATAGTCTATTTCAAAATTGCCCTTAGTCATATTTGACAAACTTTTTTTTTACTGTTTACAAGTAATATTTTTTTTTACTAAATTTTATTTAAAATAATTTAAATTTTTAAAATTTTAAATTTTAAATTTTAAATTTGAATAAAAATATAAAATTTAATATTTTAATTTAAAATATAAATATAAAACTTATAAATTTAAATTTTAAAATAAAATATAAATTGAAATTTAAAATACAAATTTGAATTTTAGGATTAAAATTTGATATTGAAATTTAAAATTTGAAATTTATAATTTAAATTTTAAATTTTAACAAATCTAAAGTGTAAAAATTTAAAATTTTACAATTTGAAGTTTAAAAATTTAGAATTTAAAATTTAAAATTTGAAGTTTAAAAATTTATAATTTAAAAGTTAAAATTTTAAATTTTAAATTTTAAAATCGAAAATTAAAATTCAAAATTTAAAATTTAAAATTGGCGATTCAAAATTTTAAATTAAAATTTTTAAAATGACGTATTGAAAGGTTTCGGGAGTTAGAGGGGTAAAATTGTAATTTTATATAACATGCAAGATTAGCCACCTTCTGTAATCCAAGATACACCCCCCCCACCCCCGGTAATATTTTCAGTGTAATCTTACACCTTTTGTAATACTGCAATACCTAACAGATTACATACCGGATAAACCAAATGTAGTAATCCTTGCAGGATTGCCTATAATCCTGCCAGGATAACTTGAACCAAACGCACCCCAAAGGCTATACTTGCAAAAGAGGAAAGATATGAAAAGAAAATTACGGTAGCGTTTCTTACAGTTTTTATGCAGTTGTCAGCAGATTCAGCAATCACAAGGACAGTAATCACAACAAGCTTGAAAAGTATCTGAAAAACTTCAGCAAAAGTTAGCATTGTTTGCCATATGTAAGCTCAAAATGTTAAATTTGGTTGCAAAAATTACCGGAATGAATATTTCAGCACAAGCCTCAAAATCCCCCAGAAGTTCTTTTGATAATACATTTAACAAATGACAAGCCTAAAGAAAGCAAGCATAGTTAGCAAACAAGAATAATTACTGTTGCATGACCTCTTATGGATGCAATTTCAGCTACATGATGAAGTCAGAAGCAAGATTTTTAATTGATGCCAACGAATTGAATTAAACAAGATGGGTAAATAGAGAAGACCTTCATGCATCTCTCACTTAGGCACATATACGGATCTGATATTCACATTTGCCATGATAAATCATCATATCAGAAACAAAAAGGCAAACGATTTTAAATTAAAAGATGGATTGTATTCATTTTCAACAGTAATTTCTGATCTAACAAAGTCAGTCATTTATCAGTTAAGAATGAAGAAGGCTTTGTTTCTTGGAGGTTGTTATGGCACTTTCACACTGAAATTGACTTTTCGGCAAGTGCAGTTCTTTTATGCCATGTATCCTCAGCCAACTTATGTCATGCTAATAAAAGAGGCAAATTTCTGACTTCTGATTTGACACCAAGTTATGCATCCTCTGAGAGAAAAAGAAAAAGCATATGGTGGAGAATGAAAGAAAAAGGAAAGTTTCTATCATGTATGAAGTCCAAGAAGTTGGAAAGCACCTGTTTTACAATGCTAGATCGTCGATCAGATAGCTGAGTGGATATAGGAGCAACAAGCTGCTTTAAAAGCATAAGAAATGACGGATAATCAGCAGCACCTGATGATTAACCTCGGGTTTCAATAAAATATCACAAGCAACAGAATAAACTTTAAACAAATTCACATACTATAAAAATGAAATTCTCAAAATTAAGACAGTATGGATGCTACACATTAATATTATCTCAAAACAGATCGTATAGGCAGTAACCATGCAGTCTAAACTCAAAATATTTGACATTTAATTATGATGAACAGATAGACTTATCCGATGTCAATGCAATGAGATGATTATAGGAGTCAGGAATTGCTGGATCATATATAAAGCATTAAAAGAAGAATTTTAAAAATAGTTCCGGTGTGAGTATCAAGTAGCTTGTTTACAGGCACTTCATTCTTGGATTGGCATCATAATGTAATATCTTTTCTTGATACTGTTCAATACTCCGCCTGACTGATTTTCTTATCCTCCGAAACATTCTGGTACAATCAAGGCAAGGTTGTGGTGCTTCACTTTGAAAGGTGGTGTGCCGTACTAAACAACAAAACCTTGACAGTACAAGGCACTATTTAATCCAGAAACTTCTAATGTTTCAGATTACATTCACGCTTTAATGCAAACAGCACATGGACCAAATAGAAAGAAAATGATTTCATCCGCAAGTGAAGAATCCAATATCTATGTTACACAACGAAATTTGAATTATTGATATTAAGAATGATTTTGTGAGCATACACATGAACAATATAGTGAAATGCAGAATAGCAATAGAAGAAGAACTTAAGACCTCCAAAGACGAGAGCTTCAACTCTTTGCATGCCAGCAATCCGAAGTGACCAATCTTTTTCTGGGACAAGAGTGGATGCAATCTTCTCTATCTCCCTTATTAATTCTTTCTCTGAATACACTTTAATGGGCTCCACTGGCTTTTCAGTAATATCAGGTTCTCCTATAAGATTGCCTCATAAGATAGTTAGAATAAGAAAGGTTTGGATTTTTAAGAAGCCTAGTGTATACAAAGATGGTGAGAACAAAGCAAAATAAACACCAAAACAAGAGAACTAGACCAAAAGAAGAATATGATAAAATATCGTGAACTGCACCAATTCAGATTTCTACTAATAGGCACATCAAAACCAGGTAAAATAACCGAATTATTTGATCTTCTGTGCATTAGCAACAAAGAAGACAACATAATGGCAATCAATGTGCCTATTAAAAGTACATGATGGTTATGAAAGAGATTCGACATTCTAGATTCCCAGGAAAACTAATTATGTTGATAAGGAGACTTGAGTCGGAGCAGATCTACAATTTAGTCTTTTCCACTCTTTTCTTTCCAAGGCAGACAGAACGACAGGACTTGCTACCTACATATTGCTTTTGCAGGTTCCTAGCAGTTCATCAAAGATTAGCTTATTAATCAGGCCTAAAACTCGATGTCCATATCCTGTCTGCCTCCTTTTATCATCTCTTTTTCCTTATCCATGCAATCCCTAAATAGCATGTTGAAAATTCATGAGTAATATTAAACGCTACAAGATTTTTTATATCAACAAATTATCTTTGCTTCATTTCTCCCATTTGATTCGCTAATCAATCCTAGACAGCTATCACAGCATGTGTTCCTTAACATAATGATTCACTTGCAAGAAAAATAATCAACTTTCTACTAAAATGAGTTTTCTACCTATTGAATTATATGTAATTTGTAACACACATTTCATCAAATCTTAACAGAGTACACAGAGGATCAACATGGTGTAGATGTAGGACAAGAGGATAGGTTATATTCATTAAAATATGCTATGCACCAAAATAATTTCTGTCCCAATCCTAAAACAACAGTTCTAATATAAATGCAAGCTTCGATATTTAAAAAGGCCACTCAAGAGGTACAGACGGAACTCACTAAATCCACAAACTAGCACCTCGGCACTGCCATAAACACCCAAAACGATACTCTATATAATCTCATTGATTCCATGGTAAAATAATAAATAACAACAGTATGCCAAAAAAAAAAAAAAATCAATTCTGAGTCCTTCAATATCCATATCTAGAGTGCAATCCTCAATTTTCTACAATAATTATTTTAACATTGCAATTCAAATGTCTCAAGTGAAAAAAATAAAAATAATAAAAATAAAAACTTGCCTCCAAACAATGTGCTTTCTCGTGGGGTGCTCTTCGTCCTTGGACTACTCCTTTTGTGGTTAACATTAACAGATTTGACATCCGTGGAAATCATTTTACTTCCTGCCCCATCAGATTGATGAACCTTAGGTTCTATTCTCTCTAATCTCATATTTATCTCCTTCATCTGCGTTCACCAAGAAGCAATATCGAGTTATGATTTCTCAAAGCAATGGACCTTCAAAAGTACAGAGTAGCTTCTAATAGAATTCGTGCATCCAGAGTATTTCAGAATTCTACATTTTCTATCACTAAAACATGCAAAAAGTGTGAAAGAAAAAGCTTGCAAAAGATATTGAAGCCTAACATATTACCATAGATGAAGGAAGATGGTGACGCTGCAGCTCCTCATGAAATTGGGAACCAACATGCTTGTACATTTCCTACAAGATATATTATCCTAGTTTTATTAGTTAAAGGAAATGAAAAAGAAAATAGTATCTGATTATGATAAAATGAAAAACACAACAAAAGGCCATCTTCGGAAAATCACTTGGGATATAATACATCATACATCAGCCTATATTAAAGCATAATTACATATATAAACAAGGAGTATCCATTCTTTGATTCAGAAATTCTGAAATTATAGAAGAACCTCTAATCACATTTCTCACATGTGCAACGGAAAAAAAAAAAAAAAAAAAAAAAAAAAACATTGATTGACCCTGATTTTGATGGTTGAGAGAACACCAAATGAAGAAAATAAATTCGCGGGTAAGCTTGATATAGAACAAAGAACAATATAGGGTCTTAGGCTCTGTTGCGGGTTTTGTTATTCTTCCAATCTGCACATCAAGTAAAAATTTAGAAAGTCCAGCAAATCAAAGTTATGCTACAATTACTCTCAAGGTTCTAACTCCTATTTGGATAGACAAGTTACTTGTAATAATAAGAGTCAACAATAGTCAAAAGTCCACCTTAAGGCAAAAAAAATAGCCAAAGAATACCTAATTATGTGCATACGAAATAAATTTAAAGAGGGCTACTGTACTTTGTTATCCCTCTTGATAGTATTTGATGTCTATTCGGACTGTTTCAGGCAGAATAATACATGTTTCAGCGGCAACTGTCTATTCTATGGTATAATTACTTCGTTTCAAAAGTCAAGAGCCTTTTTGGAATTGCATCCCAACCAACTCCTATTACAGTATTATTTATTAAACGCTCCCCTTAATCTAATTTTGCATAGTCATAATCTTATAGCCACCAAGTTTCTTTTAAGTTGTGAGCCTCGCGAGAGATCAAACCCTCGAGACAAGTAACAAGTGGGACCTTAATAACACATACTACAATTTACTTCGCTATAGCAACCACGGAAAGAGAACAGAATCTACGGATTGACATGCAAACCTAGAAAAGTTATGTATGCAATTTACCATGTTGATTATGTAGTTTAAGTACGAACAACCACAAAGGAAAGATTCAAGATTTCCCAAATTGATAAGAAGGTAAGAATTACAAAGCAAACAGCTTCCTCTTCAAAGACAAGGGAATATTACTAAAGCATTATTTAATCCACTAACTCACACTTAGGTGTCCTGGTGTTAATTTCATTCTTCGGTCAATCAATTGCCAAATCACAAATTATCATGTATACACAATGGTACAAAAGATGAATGATTTCAAAGTGAAGTATCATGGTATCAAGTTATATAATTGCGAAAGTAGGCTTAATTTCTATATTATAGACTTATAGTTTGATCTTTGATGCAGCGGTGATGCGCTTGGACGTGGCAAACAAAAATCATGCATCAAAAAGATCTTTGAGCACCATGACATCGTTAAAAGTTCATTACGCTTCATACAGAGTTGCTTATTTCCTCTTTCATGACCTTTAAAGGACTATCAAATTACATCTGACAAGTAGCAAGCAATACTTTCATGCTTTCCTGCAATGTGAAGTAATAACAGCAGCATTTTATTTATGCAAGAAAGAAGGTCATGAGTCAATATGTATTCATATTAGCACCATGAAGTTACTGAAACAAGACATTTACATGGGAATGATTGTTAATGCTTACAGACATTAATTCTCGAGGACACAACAACCAAGCGATTACAGCAACAGAATTATGAAATTTTCTAGTCTAGTCAGCAAAAATAGCTTATACAGCAAATCACCCTCTGAAAAATAGCAGAAGCAAGTGCAAAACACCAAAATAGCAGGTACCCGATAAAAAAACAACACCAACCTCAATACATGAAGTAGCAGCTTCTCTGACACTTTGGTTAGAATCATTCAACAACTGCAAAACCTGTTAAACACAAAATACCAAATTGAACAAATGTGGTCTCTTATAGCTTATAAATCAAAACATAAAGAAACACATAAATGATCAGAAAAGTCAAATACAAGGAATTCCAGAGATATATACAGGTGGAAGTAGAACTCGTTGAAGAGGTAGCTCTGTGGACGCAAAAAGACCAACAGCCGCTGCAACTGTACGTGCAAATTCTTCCCTTACTCTCCAGCTTTTGTGAGTCCAGGCATAACTGCCAGCCCTCTCAACAATGATGGTTGGTGAAGAAACCTAGTTTACAGTGAAATTTAATATCTTTCAGCTGCCACAGAAAATGAAGCCGCTAAACTATCAAACAACTACAGCATGCTGAGAGTTTCCATCTCGATTTTTCACAAACAATAGTAGGTAGCGAAGCAAGTTTACTCAAAAGTGTCCACTTAGAATGTCAGGTTTGCTCAAGAAAAGAAAATATGATATGCCCGATAGGGAGAGAACAGTTGAAATTTGAGATTGTGATCTCAAAGGTTTCACAGCTTGACAGAGCCCCTTCTCCACACAGTACATTATATTCAAATCGTACATAATGACGGCGGATGACTGAAAAGAATGTCCGACCAAATGTCAAATTTTGCTAATTCAATCTAATAAAAGCTCATGCATGTTGATAGATCGATCACCAAGGATGCAGTATCCACGAAATTAACTCAATTAGCAAAGCATTGGTTCAAAATAACTGGAACTTGCGGAGAAGGTAAACACCTAAAACGCAAGAACACAGCTTCTGCTACTATTACGTCGATCTGAAGACGGAAATGATTAAAAACCTACAATTGAGAAAATGCAGCTTGGGAACAAACAGATCCAATGACACCAATCACTTAACACCCGATCATTACAAGCTAGATGCATTTCCCCAAATCTTCCACCTCCAGTAATCGAACCAATAGAATTCCACTAAAAGCTACAAAATTCATAGATAATGAAAAGATTCATAAATAATGAAAAGAAAACGAATCAAATAGGTAGAAACAGGAAACCCTAAAAATGAAAGGGGAAAAAAAGAAAAAAAAAACTCATTCCGCACCTCCATGAGAGTGATGAGAAGTTGGCGCGCGGCATCCCTGACGGGCTGCTTGCCGTCACCGAGGCGCTCAACGATGGCGGGGAGGAGACCGTTAAAGTGGATCTTGAAGTGGTCGCCGGCAAGCACAGCGGCAGAGGATAGGGCCTGGAGCCCGCCCTGGGCGACGCGGAAGTTGTTGTCCTTGAGCAGATCCATGCAGCAGTCAACAAGCGCCGTCACCTCCGCCGCCGAGAGCGCCTTCCGCGTCACCTCCAGGAGCTCGTGGAGCCGCTCCACCCCGGCCATCCGTTCCTTCGTGTCCATCCTCAGCCCCGGCGCGCCGCCCCCCCCACCCCCCACAAACCCTCACTACTCACCGGAGCCAAGATTTTAGCGTTAGGCCTAGGGTTTCGCAACTCCCCCGATCGACGAGAGCACAATGGAGACTAGATCTGCGGAATTTGGTTGGCCAAGAAATTGCGAGAGAGAGCGAGATCGAGATCGAGATCGAAAGAGGGGGAGGGGGAGGGGGGGTGGGGGGGGCGAAAGGAAAAAAAAGCGAGAGTAGAGTGAAAAAGAGACACAGAGAGAGAAAGAGAGAGAAAGGGAAGGGTTCAAAAGTATGGTAGTGGAAAATTAAATCAATTGCCACTTTGAACGACATTATTTACTATACTGCCACAATGTACCAAAAATAGATGAAACAGGTTCGTTCTTCCTTTTCTTCTGCGGTGTAAGACTATTGGCACTTAATATGCGGGAGAGGGGATCGGGCGTCGATTTCTTAATCCAACGGTCCGCAGTACAGAACGCATAGAAATTCATATGCGTAATTTCGCATAGAGAAACATCTTCGTGCCCATCTAGAGACTATAGAAACTTCTGGAACGGCGGAGTGCACAATTTAACCCAATCATCATCATCATTCTAGTTCTGGTTCTAGTTCTAGTTAATTCGCTGAAGCGCCACCCCGCAATATGCGACCACCCTAGGACTAGGAGCGATTTTTGGTGAAACGTGCCAAGATCTTGCCCGTCCAAAATCTTTTTCGGGCACCATAACCGCCGGAAAAAACGAGTTTCCTTATAAACAAGTTGGATGAGGGGCACGTGTGCTTTATGATCGGAGGGAGGAACAGTTATTTGTGTGGTTACTTTTTTTTGGGTCGTGAGTGTTTGGATTGGAAACTTAAGAACTTGGAGGGGCCAAATTTGAAATGGAAAAAAAAAAAAAAGAAAAAAAAAAAGAAAGAAACGGGTTGGTTGGGATGTAAACATCATTCTGGTTGGTGGCGGTGCATACTGTGACTAGGGTAGTTTTGGACGCTATTGGGGTGGTTCATGCAAAGGCAATGGCTGCGTTACCTTTTCTTTTGCGTTTTATTGGCTATTTTTGAGTGGGATCGGAACGTCAGCTTTTTCGACGGCTCAGATAGTTTTAGGTCTCCTGATGTGAGGCTCGATTTGGAGCATCATGGAGGTCAGCATCTGATTGTGATAGGTCCAACGGTATTGTTTTGAGCTAAACTTTGAAAATTTTCATTTCTCATTGAAGGGAGATTTTTTTATTCGGTTTCAAACTATCTAGAATGTATATAAATAAGTATATATAAGGATATATTTGGTTAGTCTAAAGTAAAGTATCGAAAATCACATTATTAGAAAATAACATCTTATACAAAAGTGAACTGATAATGTGAGTTAATTTCGGCTCAAAAAATTTCAAAGTCATCGAAAGTGATAAGCTTGAATTTTTTATAAATAATCATCCATATTTTTATAATTTTAAAAATAATCCTTATAAAAATTTTATTATAAAAGTAGGTCTCAAGTATGTCAGATCAACTGTCTGGACCCTAAGAGTGTGTTTAGTTTGAAGTCAAAGTCGGCATCGGAATCGAAATGATTAATTATCTTATTTTATTTGGTTCGCCACCTGAATCGGAATCAAAATAAATCATTTTCATTGTCGGTGTCTGGTCAGATAGATATCAAAAAAGTAATTAAATTAATATGCCAATTTTATCTTTATAATATATTAGTCTAAATTCAAACTAAAAATTAAATATTAAAAATTTATGTCAAAATTTTAAAATGATATCAAAATTTTAAATATATTTTTAAAAAAAATTAAAATTTGAAAATTGAATGGATAATTCAAAATATAAAACTAAATTTCGATTTATTCAAATTCAAACTTAAAATTATAATTTCAATTTCAATTTGAATCCATAAATTTGATTTAAATTTTAAATAAAATTTGAATAAAATTTTAGATTTTAAATTAAATTTAAAATTAAATTCAAATTTATAAATTAAATTAGAAATGCTTGATTGAATTTTTAATTTTTAATTTAAGTTCAAATTAAAATTTATAATATAATTTTTAAACTTAAACTTATATTTTAATTAAAAAGTAAGCTTAAAAAAGTTAAATTTAATTCGAACAAATCTATTCTGCTCCAGATTCAATTTTCAATCTGGCCTCCTAGTCTGAAATGGAAAAAGGGGTAATTTGGGAATTTTTATTCACCCGAAAATCGAAATCGGAATGAAAATTCTGCACACTAAATACAGACAAACGGATTCATCCATTCCGATTTCGATTCCAGGGTGAAAAAAGGGCAAACCAAATACGCCCTAAATTCTTCGTATGTAGTGAATGGTTCACCGCATAGACATAGTGGAAGGTGGTGAACCATTCACTGCTTTTTTAGGATTCTCTCGTGTGGTAAAACTAAGAAAGCAGTAAATGGTTCATCACTTTTATAAAGTGGCGAACCATTAACCGCTTTTAAAGGCAGTGAGTCAATTATCGCTTTTGAAGGTGGTGATGTCATGCCTCGAGCCCGAAACGCAACAGAAGCCATATGTCTGTAATTATTCAATTACAGAAATGTAAGGCAACAAAACATGCAAATATCGAGCGATATAATCTATCATGAATTTAATTTAAATACCAATCTGATTTAAAACCGCAAAACTAATTCTATAATTGAAAGTTCCACAAATGTGACCAAATCTCATGACAATTGTAATTAAATGAAAATACTAAATGTGTCACGACCCGCAACCACCCGCCTATTTGGCCGAGGTCGCGGCGCTGACAGCGCCGAATGGACAAGGTTTCCCCTGTACTGCGGACAGAGTCTCCCCTGTACGTTCAAGGCATCGCAATCAATACAAAACAAAGGTTCCAACCAGGAACAGTACTTAACAAACAGATTGCATAAGGAAGGTATCAACAACATAACACATCCTATGTTATTACATACATTCACATTCATATATTTTTACATCACAGTTCTCATTTGATTCCTCCAAATACAATCTAAGTTATTACATTATTTACTTATTACAGTTTGATACATTGTGTTCTTTTCATTTCCCTCTAGTCCCCTAAGCTAGGCTGCCTCAGGGTACTGCTACCTCGATATCTGGGTAGGGCGCTATCTACTGAGCTACGCCCTTTCCTCGTGCTGCCGCGCCGCTTACGTACGAACCTGTAATACCCCAAAACAATGTGGGGTGAGAACCAACTCCATGATTCCCAGTAGGTACGGCCACCCAAGGAAAAAGCTTGACCAAAAGGTCCAAGGAGGCACTGCAATCATATTAGTCCAAAAACATCTATAGATATACATCATAGTTTATTAAGCAACTAACAGATAACATGCCTCGCAACGTGCAATATGAATATTATGCAGTTCTATACAATTAAGGAACCATTTAGTAGATCTATTGATTCTACATTAACTCTGCTAATCTCAGCTCATGTTAATTGTTTCTAAGGTTTCTACTACCTTAGTTCGCCACAATCCAAGCTCAACTTGCTTCTAAGGTTTCTATTACCTTAGCTCTTATCTTTCTCACTAGCTTTCAAGGTTTCTATTAACCTAATCAAGCTAACAACCCGACTCGGCCTCGAGTCAATCATCCGCGGATAGTCCGCGCACTGGCCGCACTCTGTGCGTTAACCAGCTAGCGGTGAAGTCGTCGCACATGCCGAACACTGGTTCAAGTCCCTTGACTTGGCCATCTGGCGGCAAACGAATCGCACCTCACCCAACAATGGCTCAAGTCGATCTGGCGGCATAATCCACAAGCTGGCTTAACCATCCGGCGGTGAAATCGTCGCACACGCCACGACAATGGTTCAAGCCCCGGGCGGTGATCTCTGCGCGCTCACCCCCACAATCCATCCTTGATATTAACCTCAGCGGCGAAATCATCGCACACGCCCTAGCCTTGATACCAAGGTTAGCATAGCACAAGTCTTGGGATTCCGGAATCCACTTCCACAAGTCGAGGGTCCATAGCCAATCCTATGCTGTCGACCTAAAACATTCTAGTGGTTGCTACCACTATACTCAACAACCTAGATTCTATGCCACTCTAGGTTTACTATTCCACAGCCTAGGTTATAAAACTCTAGGTTTACTAGTTCAACCTATGTTCCCAGATACTAGGTTCCACATTGCTATGTCCGACCTATGTTTATTAACACTAGGTTGGATGCCACTCGATCTATTTGATTCTAGGTCTACTCATGACCTATGTTCTTTAACACTAAGTTAGATGCCACTCGATCTATTTGATTCTAGGTCTACTCATTCTAGAGTTTTCAACATGCATTTCATTCTTATTCACATACATATATAATCTTTTATATGCATCTACTTAGCATTTACATCATATCATTATTATCATGCATTGTCTAGCTACTTGCATCATACTATAGCATGCATCATCTAGCATTATGTAACTTGCATCTTATCATTATGCATTTCTACTTGGCATTTACATTAACATACATCATTTTCATGCTTCATTTACATCTATATGCATCAACATAGATTCTTAGTCTTTCTTAGACATAAAGTCGACCTAGTCGCTTCGGGAAGCACAACCCACCTTAACTCGCGTTCCGATTGCTCGTCGACACTTGCAATCGGCTTCCCACGGCACTCGGCACCCGTTTGGGCCCGATCTCACAGTTGCTCTCCAAGAGCGCGTCGCTTCGCCGTTTCAAGAGTTAAATGTCTTCGCCTTGCTGCTACGGTGCTCGGGACCCGATTTCACGATTTATAGACATCGCCTCGGCCCTCCAGGCGGAAACGAAGGTCCAAGCGTTCGTTTCTTCAATATCTTTGTAACGGCTCGTCGGATTACCGAACCGTCTTCGCCAACGTGTTTTGTTACCTACCAATTAGGTTTACAGAGAGTTAAAAGAGATCAAACCCTCACATATAGCAAAACCCCATTTTGGAGCCCTAAAATACAACTAAGTAAAAATCCACCATTAGACCTCTAGATTCTAACATTTACCACCTAATTAGCATTCTAGGATACCAATTAAACCATTTCTAGATATCAAAACCATTTATCTAGGGATCTACCATGAGAGGCTAAGATGCTTACCTCTCCAAAGCTTGCTCCGAGCACGAGAAAGACGAAGGAGAGGATGAAGATCTCCTTCTTGATCTTCTTCTCTTCTTTCTCCTTCCTCTTTTTCTTCTCTTCTTCTTCTTTCGTTTAGAGAGAGAGAGGGATGGTGTTGAGGTTGAAACGGTGAGGGAAAGAGAGAGAGAGAGAGAGAGAGGTTCTAACCCCTCTATACACTTAACCTATGCAACAATTGAATAAAAATCCCCGAACAAGTCTCTTCTTACAACAGCCCGAACTGTGCATTTTCAGGGTTCGGGGACCGGTCTCTGCATGAGGGACCGGTCCCTGAGAGACCGGTCTCTCTGCCTGGGACCGGTCCCAGAGAGACCTCCAGCCCAGACTTCGCCAATTTTCAGCTTTGTCCGTTTTCGCTCCGTTTTCGCTCGCTTTCGTTCGTTTGACCTCCGATTCACTTCAAATCGAACCGAGACTCTCCAAACATGTCTTTGAGCATGTTTTCATCATCTTTTCATCCACGCTAATGCCGGATTTAGCTCACGGCCCAACATAGCCTTTTGGGTTCCGTTTTCGCGCCTACGCGCACCAAAACACCCGAATGCTCCCGAACCTCACCGAACTTCATCGAAACCATTCTAATGGCTCTCCAACCAAACGTACACCGTAACTTCATGATTTTAGAAGTCCGGTATCTTACATTCTCCCCTCCTTAAAAGGAGTTTCGTCCTCGAAACTAACTTACTTCCAACCAATTCACACCTCAACTCGACTTATCGAGCGACGTAGGGTTCCAATGCACTTTTATACTCCGGGGTGGCCTTATGCTCATTGGAACTGTCCAAAGGCCTTCTACGGAGGATGTGAGACTAAATTCACTCACATTTGCTAAACGTAACTCCGAAAGTGCATTACGGGTCTCCGTTATTCTTGGTGGTAGCGCAAGTTGAACCTCATCGACTCTACGCGCTCCAACACCATTCACCACTTGGCATGCAAGAACTCCTCTTTGCATTTCTCATCCCGTCAGGGAACACACTCCGATTCGATCACCGGCATTGCTTAGAAGCAATATCATTGGTGCATCGACCAATCGCGAGTGCTCCAACCACATTCGGACCTTGCTCTACCGCGAGATGGCCTACCCCGACATATCTCGACTTCCAATTCTCAAGAGAGCATTGTCCATAATTCCATCTGGCTATCGGGTATTCAAGTGTCTCCAAGAGACCACTTTTCCTTACCTCTCTGTTGAACCAATCTGGCGCGGACAGTTGGCACACTGAGTTCATATCCATATTCAGGATTCAAAGCGCTGGATCGGGAGCACGGAAAAATGCGCCAGGAGATATGAGCCGCGTTTGTTCGAAAAACGTGACAACCGCAAGCGGTTATGGGCAGTTCCCAACGGCAGTTCCAATCGGCCGAACGTGGTCCTCCAAATACGGAGAAGATGGCCGATCGTGCAATAACTGAACACAAGGGGAAAATATATAAATAGGCTTGTAGTACCCTGAAAACGGGTCTTCGCCCCTGCGCACAAAAGACCACCTTTATTTTCCCTGCATTTCTCGCTTTTGCCTAGGAGTAGTTCTTATAACTTAGCCTCCTTGGAGTCTGTCTGCCCTCCGGGCATTACTTCATTGTAAACACCTTGGAGTCTGTCTGCCCTCGGGGCATCACTCCCTTGTACACCTCGGAGTCTGTCTGCCCTCCGGGCATCACTCCCTTCTTATTAATAGAAAGTCGTTTTCGGCTCCTCAGGCCGACCAGATCTCGTTTTTGTCCTAGCTATTCGGCTCATCTCTCAGCCGAAATATAGGCCCCACCTGTTCATTCGGCTCATCTTGCCGAAGCGAATTTACTAAGGAGGTTTTCGGACCCGACCGATTTGATCCCTCATCGGTCGAATCGCTTGACCCGTCGTGGGCGCAAACTTCGAGGGTCACTATCAGCAGCCGATTTCCACCCCGACACACTTCCCGAGGAGGGTCAAGGCATCGGGAAATTCGGCTATCAACAAATTTTTGGCACGCCCGGTGGGACTCACATTTGAGGTAAATTTGAATTTGATTATGGCTGACGACAACGCCATGAATCTCCGTAATAGGGCCATTCCCAGAAATTCTGGGAGTGAACAGCCCGGTAATTCGGAGAACGCTGTGGAGCGCCAAGCAGTTTTACCGACGGAAGGTGAAACTAGCGGTCAATCCGGCCAACAGGAGCCTAGTTTGACCCAAGCACTTGGCCAGATGACTAGGGTCCTACAGACTTTGGACCAAAATAGTCATGCAAGTACCGCACGGCTGGACGCCGTTTTGGCCGCAATCACGGCCTCTAACGAAAATATAGCCCGAATAGGGCAGTTGTTAGCTCGAAACGAGCAGCCGATAGCAGGCCTTCAAGTGCCTGTGGTAACACCAGTGTTACAGAATCCAGTAACACCGGTAGGTGGCCAGCCCCAATACCAGGGGGCACAGTATCAAGCGGTTTATAGACCGGCTGTCGGTAATGCCGGTCAACAGCCAGAAATGGCTTGGGGTTTACCTCCACCCCCTCCAATTGCAGCCTACCAGCCTCAAAATGTAGAGGCTAGGGGGCAGCTCCCGAATGCACAAGGGGTTAATCCCCTAGGGCAAAATATTGGGATTCAACAACCATTGAACCCAGTACCAGCGCAAGCCCCCTTGCCGGGGATTAATAATGAAATATATGCGCAAATAGAAGAAGCGATCCGAAACACTTTCGGAGTAGGCACAAGGCCGGCAATGCGGCCTGTATTCAGATCACCATATCCTGTTAATATAGATGTGGAACACCCATATCCGGCAAATTGGAAGATGCCGAAATTTGACAAATTTTCTGGAGATGAGACCGAAAATACGGTCGAACATGTCGCTCGATTTACAGCCCAATGCCGCGAAGCTGCGGCAGATCCTTTTTTGAAATTAAGATTATTTAATACTTCATTGACCAAGACAGCTTTCACTTGGTATACGAGTTTACCTGCTAATTCCGTCCGAGACTGGGACGAATTAGAAGGTAAGTTTCATGAGCAATTTTATAGAACTGAGCCTGAGTTGTCAGTTGCAGACTTGGCTCAATTTAGACAAAAAACGGGAGAATCGGTTGATGAATATTTAAACCGATTCAAGACGGCTCGAAGCCGATGTTTTGTGAGGATGCCGGAATCAGAATTTGCCAGAATGGCATTTAACGGCATGCATTTTAAGATTAAGGATCATTTTGAAGATAAGTTCTTTCCAAATCTTTTTGATTTGGGAGTTCGAGTTGCTCAATACGAGCAATTTCGAAAAGGGAACAATGAAGATCGGCCTAGGTGGAGCCGAAATAAAGATTGGAATAAAGGGAAAGAGAAAAATATTTCTTTCTTTGAAGAATCCTCGGCTCATGAGGAGCCGAATTCATCTGAGGAGGCAGAAGATTCGGCTGACGAAGCCGAAATATGTGCTGCCGAGATGGTGAAGAATAATCAACCATACAAATGTGCTTTGCTAAAACCTGCAAAGTCAAGAGAGGCAAAAGCACATGTGTCTGCTTTTAGTTATTCTTTTGATATATCTAAAACCGATTTTATTTTTGATCGGTTGTTAAAAGATGGACGAATTAAACTACAGGAAGGTCAAACCATACCTCCTGTAGAAGAATTGAAACGTAGAAGATACTGCAAATGGCACCATTCATGGAGCCATAAAACTAGTGAATGCACTGCCTTTAAGAGGCAAATTCAAAAAGAGATAAATGAGGGTCGGCTGATTTTTGCCGACCAAGAAAACAAAGATATGGAAATTGATAAGAATCCTTTTCCATCACAGGTCAACACCGTGAATATGAAAGGAAAAGGGAAAGCGACTGCAAAAAGGCAGATTCAAGAGGAAATAGAAGAGGGTCGGCTCATATTGGCCGACCAAGAAAATAAAAATCGAATAATTAACAAAACTTCATTTCCATTTCAGGTCAATATGGTGAATATCAAAGGAAAGGAAGTTTTAGACAAGGAGACCGCTGACAACGTGGCTCATGCCAAGAAACACCTTCGGCTATGCATTAGGTGCAAGGCCGAAATGACGAAAAAAGACTGGGAAGCTATCGTGAATGCCAAGAAAAGGGGAAACGAATGGAACGAACTGATGGCATTCCCCGAGGATTGGGATGATATTCCCGATGGCGAAGACCTAGAGAAGAAGGCTCGGATGCAGCCTCTAATGACACCGAATCGGAAATAGATTCGGTTCAACGCAAGAAAGACATCATGATGCAGAAGATTCTGCATGATTACTACAACAATAGGCGTGGAGAACGTCATGGCCGATAGGACTTCCAGGACAGACCTTTCGGCTCCAAACAAAGATTCCCTGGGTATCGGCCACATTGGCAACAACAAGCCAGGCCGAGATCAGAGCCAGAATTTGAAGGAATGACCGAGGGAGACATAGAATTCCTCGGTCGAAGGTTAGTCGATGAGCTCGGCATTCAACCTTGGCCGAGACCATGGGAAAGAAGAGAAATTTTGAAAAATCATTTAAGAACGGTGAAGATACCGGCGAATGTGCCAGTAGATGAATGGCACGACGTTGAAGTTAAACCATTGGCTAGATGGCGTGGGCCGATGTTAACAAAAACTCAGAAACGTCGGCAGCAGAGGATACAAGCCGAAGCAAGGCAACATTATGAGGAGGCGAAAGGGATAAGGCTCAATGTTTTGAGGCGCCCTGATGAGCAGTCACACCCTTTTCGTCCAATAAGAAATGATCACGAGGCAGGCGGCTCATCACTCGCCCCCCAGTTGAAGTCAAGAATAGAGCGGCCAATCGAGGGCGAGTCAGAAGATAAGATGATCAGGAGGGAGTTGGAAGAAAAAATAGCTTCCCTCGAGACTATGATCAAAAGAGAGAGATGGCCTCCGAAAGAAAGGGAGGTCCGGATGGAAAGTGATTCTTCTGCCGAAACAACAAAGGAGTCGGAGGAGAAGAAACAAAGAACCAAAGGAAAATCAGTCAAAGAATCACCGGCTGAAGTAAACATGGTGTATGCTCTGCCTCAATCCTTTAAGGCAGAGTTTATCGAGTATGAAGAATATAGAGAGGAGGAGGAAGATGGGCTTAGAGTAGCCCAGTTGCAATTAGAAGATGTTCGACCGGCCGACGCAGTGGTTTTTGAGAAGCCATCGGCCATGCAGATAAGGTTTATAAGACCTCTTTTTATAAAAGCTTTGATTGAAGGTCGGCCGGTAGGCCGAGTGATGGTGGACGGCGGTGCCATGGTTAACGTAATGCCTACTTTTTTCTTTAAGAAGTTAGGCAAAGACGAGGACGAGTTGAAGCCTACCGATTCGATCATGACCGATTTCACAGGAAACGGTCAACAAGCCCGAGGAGTGCTCACCACCGAACTTACGGTAGGTTCGAAAACTTTAAAAACTGCATTTTTTGTGGTGGATGCTGACAGCCACTACAACTTACTACTCGGGCGTGACTGGATCCATGCGAATGAGTGCGTGCCCTCTACACTCCATGGGAAATTGTTCCAGTGGATAGGAGACAAGGTAGAAGAAGTCCGGGCCGAAGGACGGCCTCAAATGATAGATGTCAACATGGAGGACATCGGCCATCACAATTGGGCCGATGCTGATCCAGATCAGATTTCCTTTGTGAGAGTAACAGAGGAGGGAATTCAATTAATTCTCTCTAAAGATATCAATGCTATGGTGGTTGTTGAAGAGCCACCAAGATGGTTAAAATGGAATCCCAAAAATCAGGGATAGAGGCTTGGCACAAGCCTCAACAAGATGGGCCGATCAACAAGATCGGCTATGAGGATAATTAGGCTGCCAAAGCCGATGTGTTGGCACCTGAGAAGTCGGCCAGTAAGGCCGAGAAGACCATAAAAGACTCGGTTCATAAGACCGAGAAGGAAGGTCAAGCGAAATCGGTCAAGAAGACCGAAGAATCATATGAGATGAATAGGCAACCAGCGGAAATAGAGCTAGAAGA